>NC_139805.1:2080770-2170770 GCF_963457635.1 Microchirus variegatus
GTCACTTTCCTCTTAAAGCACAGTTTGACAGAATCTATATAACAATGTCTCATTTTCACATCATGAAAGTTTCAGGATGACAAGATCCAGCGATAGTTGACTATACTGAGAGGCTTGTATTCCCTATGTGTGAATGGATGTTCTTTTCAGAACCTAAATCATTGTTATGTGGATGAGACTCTTCCGCCAAATGTGCATGGCAGGGTTGATATCAATTATTGATAACTGTTTATTTTTGTTCTTTTAATATTGAATTGGTAATTGACTTCATGCAGAACCCCTCCCTAATTTTCAATATGACTGTCATTCAGTGATGTAGAGATGTTCTACAGTCAGTGTCTGCAGAAGTAACCAAGAGTATTTAGCTCCTCACCAATGTAATGTGTACGTGTGTTAACATTTTTGATTGGTATTGGAAAGTTGAATTGCCAACGTTTGCCTTAAACAGTTTCACCTTAACCACAACTGACTGGATGTAAAGGAGCTGAGCACCTGCTTATAATTATTATCTATGATTCCACTTCATTCACAGTATTTTACTACTACAGTTTGATTCTCTGTAGTACAAAATTAAACGTGTATCACATAATACAATATCTAATAGTATTATATAAACAGTGGGATTATTGGTGTCTTATGTGTAATGTCCCCATTATTTCTTTAATTTCTTATATGAATCCAAATTGTATCCAACATTTGGAACACAGTCTGTGTTACAAGTTTTTGTTTTGTATTTTAAAGGTCACATAGAGTGGTCCTGTTGCACATATATGTGAGTTATGGAGGTCTACTTACATATATTAAGTTGTTTTTATGGTCAAAATCCTCCTAGTTGATGTAAACGAGCCGTCATAAGAAAAGGACAGACGGAAATCTGTCCTTTTCGAAGCGCTTGTCAGTCGCGCTATTTCAGCCATAAATCTCGGCCGAGAAGACAGAGTGTGTTGTGATTGGCCAGCCAGCGTAGAGCCTTCCCACCTGTGTTGTGATTGGCCAGGTATCTGGAAGTGACGTAATCTATCACGTCAGCTCTCAGAAGCACAGCTCCCCCCTCTGGAGCAGTGGATGCACTGCTACTCATTATCAAAACATTGTTTTAACAGTGTTTAAAAATAGCTTCGTCACGACTCCCCGCCACAGTCTCTTTTATGACTTTAAACCGGAGTCAGACCCAGAGTCAGAAGACACTGTTGCTCGTGAAACACCTCCACAACGGACGTTATTCTTCTTCTGCGGTTCAATGTACGCAACCGGATGTGCCCGGACTAGTGCCCGGAGCAGGACGATCGGTTGTTCAGGAGAACCGCTGCTTACGTAACTATAACGGGATTTTCAGAGATCTCGTTGAGCCCCGAGATTACAATAAAACACAACGTTCTCAGCAATGGCTGAACTGTTTGTTTCGAACCGTCAGGGCTTCATAAACAAGGTAATGACGCAGATACACACCAAAAAAAACAGCGATAATAGGAACTTCCGGTCTAGTTCAGCTTTAAAGATTGCAAAATACAATTAAGACTGCTTTAAGGACAAAATACAACACTAAAGTCAAACTTGAATGCTTTTAATACATTCATGGGACATCAAAAAAAACATACTTTTTAAATATGAATGCTGCCCTTCAGTCATAGAACCTAGAGCAGGCAGGACACACTGGGTCAAAAGAGCCACCATCGGTCCTAACCAGGCTCTCAGTCTTGTTGTCAGAGACAGATATAGCTGCAGAGATTGGATTGACCCAGATGCTGAGTGAGAACTGCTATAAATAGTTGGTGTTGTGATGACACTACTGTATGTCAAATAGCACAAACCAAATCCAACAACGGCATGGTTGCCCCATGTCCAAGCACTTAGCATGGCTCTACATAATGGTAAAGGCAGGGAGCATTGGAACAATATAATATTTCAAAAGGTGAAAATTGCACCATAGGAATGAGGACATTTCCTTTTTGCTTATTTAAAAAAAGAAAAAAAGAAAACACGCTTTTAGCTTAAAAACTCATCTCGGCAAAGATGACAATTAGACATTATATACGGCACAATACTTTCCATATAGTCATGGGATTAATAACCACAGTTTTAAAGACCATTTAAAGAGAGGATCATCAGTTTTGTATCTTCATGTTGCTGTCTTCAAAAAAAAAAAATGTAATTTAAAGAAAAGTTTAGGCGGTACAACTCTGTGGTTTACTGCTGATCATTCTAAAAAAAAAAAAAATGCCATAAAGTGTGAACTTAATGTGTTTCCCAGACTTTCCATATGGGGACCCACTTTTTAAAGATGCTAAATGATCACGATCCAAATCACAATAGTAATCATGACAAAAACTAATTTACGCATAACCTAGCAAATCATTTACAGTTAATTTTGAACTGGTAAACAAATAATTATAGGAAATAATTAATAAATTAATTGAAACATCTTTTTATGCAGGTTATTTTAAACGGTTAGGAAAAATTCTGCCATTTTTTTTATAGGGGGGGGAGGGGCTAAAAAGGTCTAAAAAAAGGTGTCTCCCGTGACTCATCGAAATAAAAATCACACAGGTTAAGGCAGTAATTTTAAACACACGATGTTAAAGACCACTGTTCACTGCAAATACAAAATATTCACATTTTTAAATAAAATCACACTGTACCTTTCAATTTGATAACAAAATGTTGCTTAATCCATTAAAGTTGGACACCAAGTGTAAAGAAACCAAACCATTTGAATGTTGTTGGGTTTCATAACAAAAAAAAACTTGCTTCTTATCTTAAGTCAAAGTATTGGACAGTATTAGCATTACTACTCTGTATTCAGTGTAAACAAAGCACACTGAAGATGATTGGCATACACTTCAAACACAGCCTGAGAAATCTGTTACCTGAGGAAGAGCATCAAATATTTAGTGACTAATAAACTGCTATGTCTACTTCTGGGCAAGGAGAAGTTACATGACACTGTCTTGCACAACGGCGGCACATGCAATTTGTAATGATAAACGTTCGAGCTCTCTGCAGAAGTGAAGCGTGAAAGCTCATTTGCAAGTGGTATCTTGGAAAAAACCACTGTGTTGGTTAAATGTTTAGTCTAACTCCCTTATAGCAATAATGGCTTTTCCTATATCAAACATTCAGTTTGGCTTACATTTCCTTAAAAGTCTCATCTGTTCGTCTGTGAATGTTAAAGACACAAGTGCAGAATGACATCACTCACTCCAAAAAAAAACAAAAAAATGGTCGACCACGGCAATTGCAACTTCCTCACAGTTGCAGTTTCCCTTTTTTTCCACAAATATTTCCTATACATGACTCATAAAGTTTTAAAAGTGAAACTATGCGACTTTTGAAAGATATTAACACACGCGCCTTTAAACTTGACCTGACACGAGCTGTGGTTTGCTGATCACTTTTACTTCTATCATTTATTTTGACATGCCCACTAGCTTATTGTGACTGAAGAGATCAAACTTTATGCAGATATTGAGTGTATATCATTGAGTCTGTACATTAAAAAAAAAAAAATATATATATATATATAATCCCAGTTTTAAAAGGACATTATCTTTCTATTAAAAAAAACAGACATAAAACAAAAAAGGACATACGGCATTCATTCAGTTTAGAGGGAAATATATATTTTTTTTAAAAGCTAAGGAGGGTTTGCATAATTTGAGTGTGCACATTTAAATTTTCATATGATGATAAAGAAAAAGATTTATTCTAAAAGTCTTTCTATTTCCTCAAGGAAAGCATGAAAAACATTTTTAAAAAAAACAACTAGTGGCTCAAACATAAAATCTAAATTCAACAAGCTTGTTTCACAAGCAAATGGGAGCATGGACAAATCATTTGGTTTTTACATTCCCTTATTTTCCTACACCCAAACAAAGTAAGCAATTTCATCCAGGTCCACAGGATAATCTGTGAGGTGCAGTGGCTCCTTGATATCAAATCTCTCCCCCTTGTAACTTTTCCAATGGCCAGCTGGAAGATAAATGTCCCGCTCTTGCTTTCCGGGCTCTAAAACCGGAGCAACCATGAGATCGTCTCCAATCAGGAACTGGGAGTCGATTTTATAGGCCGTCTCATCACCCGTGGCAATCCACCACAGTGGCCGTATGATTGGGTCCCCGGTGTCCAGCACCTCACCGGCCAGCTCCAGGACCCGCGGAGCCACAATGCTCTCGTGGAGAGCTGCATATTTCCGGGCAATTTCAACCACCTCGTTGTCATATTCCCATGGTGGAATAGAAAACTGCATGGAGGGCATGAAGGCTGACAGCTCCAGCCAGCGGATATAGAGTTCTCGATTGGGTAATGCACGATCACCGTCTGTGCGATTCAGATAGGCATTCCCTCCGATCATGTCCGGGAGGATGAACTGGTAGCCAAGAATACTAATGGTGAGCACTGTGGGGATAAGAGATTTAAGGCCCAACTCATAGCCCCACACTGAGTCTCTATCAATTGGTCTGAAGAAGCAGGATATGTTCTGGGACTGGTAGCCACTTCGCAACTCAGCTCTATCGTTGTAGGGAATCGCCATTTCCGTGTACCGCCTTGTAAAGAAACTCGGATCGCGGATGGGAGTTCTTGTGCTGAATTTCCACGGTAAGTAGTTTGTCTCCCCTGCGTCGAATTTAAAAGACGCCACCCCATACCTCGAGCGAAGTGAACGTAGCTGCGAGGAAAACCAATCGCGGGCCTCTGGATTTGTAAAATCCAAAATGCCGCCAATGCCGTTCCACCAGCGCACCATTGCCGGTAGCTGTCCTGTCGGCTCCCTGACAAACAGACCCCTTTCTACGCAAGTGTGGAAGTTTTCCGAGTCATAGTTAACAAAAGGGTGAATCCAGAGTGAGACCAGAAACCCGTCGGATTTCAGTTTTTGAAACATGGCTGATGCATTGGGGAACTTTTCCGGGTCAAACTCAAATTCGCCATAGCGACTGGTGTAGCGGTCGTCTAGTTCCAGGTGGCTGCAGTTGAAGTTATGCTTTCGAATGTTGGCGGCATACGCCAAGAGTTTCTCTTGATCAATCTTAGTCTTATGTAACGCCCAGGTCGACCAAATCGGATGGCGAAACATGGCTTTTGCCGGCACTTTGTTTGGTTTATTAAAGTATCTACGAACCATGTACTTGTGTATGGATGTCACATCTAAGGCCACACAGACTCTGTAGCTTAGTTCGGCACATGGAGCTTCACCGGGGTTTGGTTTGAAGGGACTGTCATTGTATCTGGCCTGGAAATACATTGTCTTCTCTGTGTCATTCCAGCCAAGGTGGAAGGGCACTGAATTATTGATCTTGATGGCTGTAGCATTAGACGAAAGCCAATAACTCTCCAATATTCCACCAAATTCATCACGGTTTGAGTGGATATCACCAGTAACAAAGGGTTTGGGAGCTTGTTGGCCAGAAATAGAAATAGGCCAGTGCTGAATAGCTGACACTGCACCGCCATACCAATGTGCAAACTTGTATGTCATGGCATGTTCAACAGGAATGTCAGGAACCAGTTCCTCCCAGCGCACACGGTAGCACTGAACTGTGTCCTTAGGTCGTACTGTCTCAATGAAGAAGTTAAGTTTCCGATCAGTGGTGCGTCCACAGCTAAGAAACTCCCCCACCTTGGAGCAAGAATCCAAATCCAGAGTCCCTGATCTGCCAAAGTTTAAATAAGTGTTACATTCACATGAGTAGAGTCATGTCTTGACATATCTAAAATAGTTATATCTATACATTTTATTCTAGATTCAAAACTGTGCCATCGACATGCACAGTATACATGCTTACACTGCAATCCTACTGCTGGTAGACACTGTCGTTGGATTTAGATGTTAATGTTTACATTGACTTAGAATGTATTTAACTTTATTTATACATTTTTTGAAACTTATTTCAATAACAGTAGTAGTAGAATATGTTTTAAGGACTGTGTGAAAATCTTTGTGTCCAATAATGTGTCCAGTGTCTGCATGGGTTAGTGACTGTCTGGGTCAATGTTTTGTTATTGCAATATTTAGCAAAGTGATCACATATCACATTTCCTAACATCGTGCAGCCCTAATTTACAAACAATTTCCTGATGTATTTGAATTATGTATCTGTACGACTGCGGAACATTTAAGACACTGCTTCAATACACCGACCTGAAATCCATTCTGAAAACAATGGCGCCTCCCTGGTTGCGGATAATGTAGCCATCTTTATTCAGATCCAGCAGCTGAGTCTTGAGCAGCTCAGCTTTGCGTAGAGAAGCTATGTAATAACACCACGCCGTCACCGCCGCAATTAGCAGCACCAGGCCGATTACACCAGCTCCGACTAAGGGTCGAGTGTCCTTACTGAGCTTCTGCTTGGGGATAACATCTGTAATTGTGCCCCCAGCTCCTCCCGGTACCACTTGGTACATGACTCGAGATGTTCAGCGGGCAAATCCGAGAGCTAATTTTGATGTAAATGTTTTCTCGGGGAGCCTCGTCTGTTGCACTCTGGCCCCGCTGTTATATCTGTAAGAGAGAGATAAAAAAGATTATAAGAAGCCAGTGCTGAGGTTTAATCTATTATTATCTCCTCTCACCATCAAATATCGTGTTTATGTTGGAAAATGTGTCGAATACATAGTGATTACAAAAATGCAGCGTGTTCCTGTGGCCTGTGGACCATTTTTTAAGCTACAGTATGCAACTTCTGTCAACAACACACTGCGAGTGTCACTTCCCTCCTCTTAAGCCCAATTTATACTTCTGCGTAAAGTGCTCTGCGTAGGCTACGTAGAGACTCTGCGTCGACGCAGAGACTGTCGAAGAGCCTCTGCGTCGTCTCCGGCTGCACGGAATATTTTTTAAGTGTCCGTCACTCCGTCAAGGGACAACGGAGACGGCAAGAGCTGCGATTGGTCCTCAGGACAGACCGAGCTAAGCTGCTCTGTGCCGGCTCTCATTGCGCTCCGGGCGTCCTGACAGACGCGGAGCTGATCCCCGCCGATAACGCCGCTGCCGAACTATAAATACGTCATATCTATACACACACAGCACATGTTTAGACTCTAAATGGCCAATTTCTCGCCTCAAATTATCTTAAAACTGCGTTCCGTCACACAGAAAAGTGAGAAACGGCCACTGTTTCAACAACAACAGTCTTTCGCTCTCTTTCTTTCTCGGACGCCATTGCTCACTGTAGCCAGAAGCACAACAACCTTGCGCAGCGACCCCTACTGATCGGGCGGGAAATTGCAGCGAGTGTCCGTCACCACGACGCAGAAGTATAAATGCTCGAGGCGTCTCCGTGGTGACGCAGACGGATAACGCATTACGCAGTCGGAGAAGTATAATGTGGCCTTTAGCCTATGCTTCAGGTAAGCCTGCACCTCTACCATTGACGCCGGGAGAGCGGCTTGCGCGTTTATTCTACCATAGACGTCGGTAAAGCGGATACGTCAATTTTCGGGGGGTATAAGGGTTCCTCGCGACATTGTTTTGAAATGACTTGGCGCAAAGACGGAGGACTTTGACGGCGGAGAGATTTCTGAAGGCAGTGATTTTGAGGAGCTTCGTCTTCGATGACGTCATCGCTGAACAAATCGACCGGGATTCATGGTTAAGACATAATTATGTTTGAAGACGACGAGGTCGGCGATAACGACGATAAATACCACCGTCATCGACGGAGCGTTTACAACCGCGCACCAGGGGGCGACAGTGGATTTAGCTGCAGATGCCACAGCGATGTAAGCATCATCACCGTCACATGTGAAGCAGACTGTTACAGTCATTACATGCTGTTCTTGTTCTTCACTCCATCAGGACTAAATCAAGGCACTGACACAAGTTGATATGACTTTATTTTCTTACTGTTTTGTAATTGAAAATAGTTATTCACTTTAATTTTGCATTTTTGTATCTAAATAAACTAAATTTCACAGGAAAGCCACAGGTGTGAGCTCTCAAATACTTTTTGAATTGTGTTCCTATATCTGCTACAGAGGCTGAGAAATCAGTCATTTAGTCGTCATTGAAGCTCAGGTTTTAGAGACATTTTTTCCAGGCGCTTCAGACCTTAATGGGTTAAACACAATCTCAGATTTTCTAACACCAAACTGGATTTGTGATTTTAACAATTTCTTTCCTTTCTTGAAAACAAATGACATAGATATTATAAAAACAACTTTTGCTTTTCTTTAGTTTTTATTTTCACTTGTAGGATTTTAACAAATGTTCACCTAATGATTAAGGTGAAATAAAATAAAAGCCTCGAAACGATAACTAACCGACTTCCAGGTAGCCTAAGGGCAAAAGAAGGGAATGTTAAAAAATCAAAATCACCCAAAAAATTATTTGAACTACAAATGCAAATGCAAATGACTTTTTATTCTTTGTCATTGTGTATCGTATGTTTTGGGTAACATCTACTGCACGTCTGTCCGTCCAGAGAGTGGATCCCTCACCTGTGGTTCTCCCTAAGGTTTCTACCTTTTTTCCCTGTTACAAGGGTTTTTTCCCTGGTAGTTTTTCCTTACCCTGGTCGAAGGTCTAAGGACAGAGGATACCAAGGTTACCAACCCTGTGAAGTCCTGTGAGACAAACTATGTTTTGTAAACTGTGAGCTATACAAATAAAGATTGATTGATTGATTGATTGATTGAAATGAATCCATAAAAATGATTTATCGCCCAGTGACAGAACACTGTCCATCTTTTATAAAAATGTGATGTTTTTGTTTTGTTTTTGTTGTCGATTTCTGTACAGCACCTTCAATCACAAAGTGTCTTGCCTTGTGTTGCCTGTTGTAAAAACTCTGAATATGTTGAATTAACAACAAAACACATTCAGAAAAACAGACCCAGCTCGATCCCCAACCGCTCAATATGTCAACCTGTTTCTCAGTCTGCCTTGTTTCCCTGTCAGCTCAAAGCCCCCATGACATTTCTGGCATTGTCTTACATTGTCCTGCGTTGCTGCTGCATAGCACTTAGAGGTATTAAACTGTCAGAATATGAACTTTAAAGTTGTGTTGTGAGATTTAATAAAACGGATCTACTGCCAGTTACCCAATGAGACGATAAAGTATGCGTCCTCAGCAGTAATTCTAACATATGAGCCCTGAAAAGAAACTCATTTGTATGTAAGGAAGTGAGGAGGCAGGAAAAGGGGATTTGGACTCAAAGTTCTGCCAATGGTGAGAAGAGGAAAGCATACTAAACTGTGTGCTCCATCACGCCAGACTTAAAGGGACACTGTGTAGTATTTATGGGTTTATATAACCCAAAATCCACTTTTTTATACATATTATGTCCTCCTGCATTGTCTTGTCGCTGTATAATAGTTTTTGTTTCATTTTCAAAGTTTAAAAAGTCATGTTAAATACCATGGTCGCGGGCCGCGGTTGCATAGCCACTGTTAGCAGAGAGACGCCATGTTTCTACCGGAGCCTGTAAGGACAAACGCGAGAAAACAAAACAAGCGCCTCTTTACTTGTAGCTGAAGTCCCGCCTCCTCTCTCTCCGCTTCGTCTGCTACGGCCGCGGTAGCTCCGCCCTCTCCCTCGTCCCACGAACCTCATCTGCTGACACGGAGAAAGACGACGAGGACGACATTTGACCGGCTGAGGACACCGTAGCGCTCAGGGAAGGGAGGGGGTGAGCAGAGGAGCAGTTCTTTGTTGTAAATTTCAGCCTCTCCTCTAGATGGCACTATAAACTACTTACTTCACCTTTAAAGGGACACCATGTAGTATTTATAGGTTTATATAACCCAAAATCCACTTTTTTATACATATCATGTGCTCCTGCATTGTCTAGTCGCTGTATAATAGTTTTTGTTTCATTTTCGTAGTGTTTCAAAAAGTCACGTAAAATAACACGGTCGCGGGCCGCGGTTGCATAGCCACTGTTAGCAGAGAGACGCCATGTTTCTACCGGGGCCTGTAAGGACAAACGCGAGAGAACAAATCAAGCGTCTCTTTACTTGTAGCTGAAGTCCCGCCTCCTCTCTCTCCGCTTCGTCTGCTACGGCCGCGGTAGCTCCGCCCTCTCCCTCGCCTCGCGAACCTCATCTGCTGACACGGAGAAAGACGACGAGGACGACATTTGACCGGCTGAGGATACCGTAGCGCTCAGGGAAGGGAGGGGGTGAGCAGAGGAGCAGTTCTTTGTTGTAAATTTCAGCCTCTCCTCTAGATGGCACTATAAACTACTCACTTCACCTTCTTTCTTTGCTCCACATAACATCATTTTGGTTTGTGGACAAAACAAAGACGTTCGAGAACATCATCATTTCCAGCTTTGACAAACACTGATCAACGTTTTTTTAACATCATCTGAAATTTTACGGACCAAGCGATTCATCGATGAATCGAGAAAATAATCCACAGATTAATCGATAACAAAAATAATTGTTAGTTGCAGCTCTAGTTGTGATTG
This sequence comes from Microchirus variegatus, assembly GCF_963457635.1. Lineage (NCBI taxonomy): Eukaryota > Metazoa > Chordata > Actinopteri > Pleuronectiformes > Soleidae > Microchirus > Microchirus variegatus. Next base: position 2,091,181 of record NC_139805.1, read on the forward strand.
AGCTATATGACCTGCGTATTGTGTTTTATTTTGAAAGTGGGGGCGGAAGTGTTTTACTTTGATTGTCGCACTTCCTGTCTGGTGCGATCTGCTCTTTTGAGCGTGGCGCGACTCAGCAGCGGCAACGGCAGAAACAGAACTGCTACCTATCGATAGGGCTGCCGTGCCGCGGTTGTAACATGCCCGGTGGAAATCCGCCGTAAAAAAAACAAAACTGAAAGTTGCCTGGTACATTTTTATCCCAAAACTAAACATTTTGAAACAAAAGCGACAGGACAGTGCAGTGCAAAACAAGATCGTTTTTAAATCGAAGAGGAAAAACAACAGTTGAATTTCCCTCAATGATGCAGGAGTAATTCTTACGGGTAATTAACTTGTTGATGTTTGTTATCGTGGCACGAACTCATCAGAATAGATTAAATCAGAATGCAAAGCAGACCGAGGGGACTTCCGTCCTCTCCAGCTTGGTTCTCGTCCTGACTGCGATTGACCTTCATGCTCCTCTCTGGCAGCGAGGGTCGATAATAAAAAATGTTTGCTATTAATTAGCAATCTAATTGACTAATTCTGTGTTCAACCACCCCTTGTATGGATTTCCCCCCCAACAACAGGAGTGATAACATAAGCCCATCGTTAATTAACAGAGAACTAACTGTTGGTTCTGCAGAGTTCCTCTGAGGCTGCTGGACTCGAGTCACTGGAAAGTGACCAGACGTGTCAAGGTGTATCGGGCTTATTGTGTAAAAAACTGTCGCTGAAATTCTTGATAACGGCGAGTGCAAGACCGGAATAGGTTAGCTATAACAAGTCTGCAGACAACCAGACAACCGCCATCTCATCATATTGTCTTTGTGCTATAACCTACAGTACATTCCTAGAAAAGTTCATCCAAATCAGTCTTTACCTTTGACTTAAAGGGACAATATGTAGTATTTATGGGTTTATATAACCCAAAATCCACTTTTTTATACATATTATGTGCTCCTGCATTGTCTAGTCGCTGTATAATAGTTTTTGTTTCATTTTCGTAGTGTTTCAAAAAGTCATGTTAAATAACATGGTCGCGGGCCGCGGTTGCATAGCCACTGTTAGCAGAGAGACGCCATGTTTCTACGGGAGCCTGTAAGGACAAACGCGAGAGAACAAATCAAGCGTCTCTTTACTTGTAGCTGAAGTCCCGCCTCCTCTCTCTCCGCTACGTCTGCTACGGCCGCGGTAGCTCCGCCCTCTCCCTCGCCTCACGAACCTCATCTGCTGACACGGAGAAAGACGACGAGGACGACATTTGACCGGCTGAGGACACCGTAGCGCTCAGGGAAGGGAGGGGGTGAGCAGAGGAGCAAGTTCTTTGTTGTAAATTTCAGCCTCTCCTCTAGATGGCACTATAAACTACTTACTTCACCTTTAAGCTTCCCTCAAACAGACAGATGGACAAACTGACAAACGCCAGCAAAAAACATGACGACTGCTTCACTTTGTTTGTCGACCGTTGAGACATTATGGATCGTTACTCAATCGAGAAAATAATAATCAGATTAATCAGTCACGAAAATAAGGATGGATCAGGATAATAAGGATAATGTGAGGGTCGATTGTTAATTGCCTGTCACACAGTCAACACATCATTTAAACGTTGTGTTACTAAAACCACATGTAGATTTTCTTTTAAACATATATTTATGTTTGCTCTTCACACATGATGTCTTATCATCTTATCATGTTCTTCTCATCAGTAAAAAAAAGATGAAAAGGCAGATTTTTTTTTTTTTTCCACCAGAGTAGGACATTTCTTTGTTTATGGTGTGTGTGTGTTTGTGTGTGTGTGTGTGTGATCAGGGAGGTTTCATATCTGCTCTTTCAGGCAATTTGTTATCTATTCTGCCATGGAGGAAAATAAACACAGAAGTGCTGATAAAGCTGCAGCAAAGCATTTGAGAAGGTCTCACTATCTCATGTGACTGTGTGCATGTGTGTGTGTGTGTGGGGGGGGGGGGGGGGGGGTGCATCAATTCAATGGTAAGGTTTTCCTGATTAATGAATGTGTTATTACATCCATAACATGTGGACAATAACGGTCAGTTGTAATTTGGTGTTTTCTCAAACCTCAAAACAACGATGTACTTAAATGTTTTGTTTTGTTTGTTTGTCCACAAACCAAAGATATTACTCTCACAGGGGAGCAAAGATAAAAAGTCTAATTTCAGAAGCTAAAATCAGAGGGTTTTACATTATTATTTTATCAAAAACACACTCATACCATTAAATTGATAATAAAAAAAAAATATTGGAGCTTAATTTAGTCAATTGAATAATCGTTGCAGCCAGTGTGTGTGTGTGTGTTAGCATGAAATATTGCAGACCACTTGCAGATAATGTGATTTACAAAGCAATGAACGCAACATCAACTAGCTCGACTAGAGTTAGCCTGTTTTACAGTTAAACTTTCTACTTTTGGTGTTTTATTCATGAAATAAATGCATGCGACACACACAACGCGATATATATGAACAGACGTTAAGGCCTTTTTGTTTCTTTCTTTCTTTTTCTTCTTAAACCCACAGCTTCGTGTACAGTAAAGAACACAAAGTCCAATGTATAGAAAGCTGTTGTTGTTGTTCGTCTCGGAGGGTGGTGCAAGAAAGTTAAGTTAAGGGGGAGAATAGCACGGAATATAAGCTGACATCAAACTATCTGTTATTCTTACCGTGTTTTTCTTTTCAGCTGCTCATTATTAATCATAGTTAGTTTACGTACCGTTCGTCAGCAGCAGCAGCAGCAGCAGCAGCAGCACGTAGCGGCTCCACGCACAACTTGTTTGCTGCGGTTCCCAGAAAAGGACCGACAGAGAAAACCAGGCATGTTGTTGCGTATCCGCCTTGTCCGCGCCCCGCTGCATCATGGGAAATGTAGTTCAGGGCATCCGTTCCGAGCAGAGAAGCTCGATTCCTGCAGTAGCTTGCAAGTGTTCTTTTGTGACGTCATTGAGAACGTTTTGACCGTACGTTTAAAAATCTAATCTTGTGTGGCGTGTGTAACTACGGAAGCGTATTGCATTCACTTGTAAAAAAAAAAAAAAAAAAACTCCTGTTTTTCTCAGTAATTAATTTCCGGTTAGATTTTTTGAATATTTTTTCCCTGTTTTTCTGTCTAACTTTTTTTTCTGTTTTTCTGAGTAATTATTTTTCTGTTTTTCGTGCAATTTTTTTCCCCCTTTTTTTCGGAGTAATTTTTTTTTTCTGTTTTTCGGAGTAATTTTTTTTTCGTTTTTCGGAGTAATATTTTTTCTGTTTTCCTGTCTAATTTTTTTTTCTGTTTTTCTGAGTAATTTTTTTTTCTGTTTTTCGGAGTAATATTTTTTCTGTTTTTCTGTCTAATTTTTTTTTCTGTTTTTCGCAGTAATTTTTTTTTCTGTTTTTCGGAGTAATATTTTTTCTGTTTTTCGGAGCAATTTTTTTTCTGTTTTTCTGAGTAATCTTTTTTATAACAACATGGACGGCTTGTTTAGTTTAATCAAGTTTTACTTACTGATCTGGGTTTAAGACACTGGGAGATCGTCCTGTCTTTAAGGCAGATAGATGGTATTATCATTAATTTGGCACCTGAGGACTTTGCGGTTGTTCAGAAGGACAGATATGTCATGCTCCATGGATACAAGATGATGCATTTGAAATGCATTCAGGCTGGCTACGTTGTGACTCAAGAGACGATCAGGAGACTGCTGAAAATATTGGATGCACACGGTGTGCAGCTGAGGCGCCGGAATCGCCTTCGGTGGCGTGTGTACCATAGCAAGAGTTCTCGATAATTCTGAAAAACATTACTCTGAAAAGCAGGGGAATAAAAATGTGCATGAAAAACAGAAAAAAAATACTCCGAAAAACAGAAAAAAAAATTACTCTGAAAATCAGAAAAAAAAACTACTCTGAAAAACAGGGGAATAAAAATTTGCATGAAAAACAGAAAATAAATTTACTCTGAAAAACAGAAAAAAAAATACTCAGAAAAACAGATTTTTTTTTTTCAAAAAATCAAACCGAAAATTAATTACTGAGGAAAACAGGAGTTTTTTTTTGTGTTTTTTTCAAGTGAATGCAATACGCTTCCGTATGAAACACTGGTTTTGTTTAATATTTTGACTGCCCAACATTATTTATTTATTTATTTATTGCCTTCATAACTCTATGCTAGGACGGAGTATTAGGGCCACACATGAAGAAAATAAATACTTTTGCCGTGACGAGATTAAAGTCGACGTGTCGACATTAAACTCGAAATGTCGAGAATAAAGTTGAAATTTTATGTAGAGATTATAAAAGTCGTCATAATATTTCAACTTCAATCTCGTCACGGCAAAAACAAAAAAAAAATCTTCATGTGTGGACCTAATACTTCGTCGCACTACGCACTACTATTTGTACAATAGTGTTTAAATTGTTTTCAAAATGAGTCAATAAAAGAACACGTATGTAAGTGTTGTGGGCACTTATAAGTCCATTGTCCTTAGAAAAATTTGAAGCATAGGAACAGTCTTTCTGTGTCGTCTGGTGAGGAAGCTGTTCGAGCATGGCTTTAAGGAGCACTGTACCACACATGGGGGGGTCAATACAGGAAACTGAATCCGCAAAATCAAATAACTATAAAGCCTAATTTATACTCCTGCGTAAAGTGCTCTGCGTAGGTTACGCAGAGTCCTCTGCGTAACCTACGCAGAGCCTGTCGAAGAGCCTCTGCGTCGTCTCCGGCTGCACGGAATATTTTTTAAGTGTCCGTCACTCCGTCAAGGGACAACGGAGACGGCAAGAGCTGCGATTGGTCCTCAGGACAGGCCGAGCGAAGCTGCTCTGTGCCGGCTCACAGTGAGCACCGAGCGTCCACAGAGGGCGGAGCTGATCACCGCCGATAACGCCGCTGCCAAACTATAAATACGTCATATCTTAACACACACAGCACATGTTTAGACTCTAAATGGCCAATTTCTCGCCTCAAATGATCTTAAAACTGCGTTCCGGGACACAGAAAAGTGAGAAACGGCCACTGTTTCAACAACAACAGTCTTTCTCTCTCTTTCTCTCTCGGACGCCATTGCTCACTGTAGCCAGAAGCACAACAACCTTGCGCAGCGACCCCTACTGATCGGGCGGGAAATTGCAGCGCGTATCCGTCACCGCGACGCAGAAGTATAAATGCTCGAGGCGTCTCCGTGGTGACGCAGACGGATAACGCATTACGCAGTCGGAGAAGTATAATGTGGCCTTAACATTCACTTAGCTGCATGCCAGTTGTTATCTTGCCAATTATTGAAACTTGGTACATTAACAGCATGTACCCCCAAGTTAAATTGTGATGCTCTGCATTAATGTATTTAGTTTTAATGTTTTATATGTACATATATATATATATATATATGAAACCACCCTTGGCAAAATATCATTGTTTGTTGCACTCTTTCTTTTTTGAGCCTGCATAGTCATATCGCTATTAGTCGAATAAAATGTTAACATCATATACAGATACACATTATTACAGCCAAGCCCCTTATGCCAAAGCCAAGATCTCTGCTGATGAAGTACAACTGCAAACATGGCCAACAAGGGATAATAGCAGAGGAGGTGCGTTATACAGTGACATTATTCATTCTTACTCGTTGTCTCACTGGGCTAATTAGCAAGGAATTAAACTAATTATGAAGTTAATGATTCTTCATTTAGGTGTCGAAGGTATATCTCAAGGACCTCACCACCCCCACTTTAAATGTCCCACTTTGTAAGCCAGTGGTGTGGTCGTCCTAAGGAAGGCATTCAGACACAAACTCAGGGTGGATGATGAAGTGTCCGGCTTGAAAGGGCTTCACCACATGGAAGCAGCTGTAGCACCTGCTACTAAAGGAAGAACGGGAGCATTGATTAGACCTCAATGGTTATGAGTTTACTGACTGTAGAGACAGGCAATATTCCTGTTCAGTATATATGACACTTTGTGTTATTAAATGCGAAAGTGAATATGCACCTGTGATCCAGAGGGCTGTTAGAGGGAGTCTTGTCATATTGTACTCGTGGAAATTGGTGCTGAGCTCCTGAAGGATTGCTGGTTTGAGGCCTTGTCCGATGTTGGGCACCTGCAGGTTGCCTTTCAGACAAACATGCTAGCCTTAGATTTATGTTTTTTAAAAACTTTTTGTATCAAGACAGCTACATCTTTGTTATCTTTGTTTTTTATGACTGAAAACAAAGATAATGGCTCAGAAAGAAGTCAATTCTACTGCCAATAATACCTGGTGGTTCAGTTTGCCCTGTAGTATAAACAGGTACTTGCCCCTCCACTGCCACTGCACACTCAGGTCTGATAGTATTGCATTCAGGGTGAAGGATGCAGCCAGCGGTGTAGTGTGCTCTACTGTCGTAAAGTACACTGTATGCATATACACGTATACACATTGTCTTCTAAACGCACTGCACATATGAAGTCATGCTTTCCTTCTACCTGCTTCTGTGATGCTTAGCATGCTGGAGTTGAGCCCACTCTAACCCCATCACATTCAGCACAGCACTGATTGCCAGATCCACCATCGCAATCGCCTTCAGAACAGTGTGCATGTGATGAATTTTATTGTATTTAACTACTTTTCTAATGACAATGACGGAAGTCTTCGCATTCTATTTGCAAAAACAAATTGCTTGAGTTCTGTCAAAACATTTTGGTGGTACGTATCATTGTGCATGCAAGTGGTTCTATGGAAATCTAGTGGGTACACAGCTTATACTTGCATTCACGAAGACTACACTACTAGATGCAACACAAATATTGTTACAGAGGCATGATGACGAAGGAACGACGAAATGTTACATATTACAGTATCATGTCACATTCAGTGAAATTGCCTGATGTTGTCCTGATTAGTTAGATTAGTTGAGCACCAAGTTTACCCCAAAATGTTTGATTTGCCCAATGTCCTTATAACATCACTGTAATAAACACACAATTTAGTGTTTAAAGCGGAACTAGACCGGAAGTTCCTATTATCGCTGTTTTTTTGGTGTGTATCTGCGTCATTACCTTGTTTATGAAGCCCTGACGGTTCTAAACAAACAGTTCAGCCATTGCTGAGAACACTGTGTTTTATTGTAATCTCGGGGCTCAACGAGATCACTGAAAATCCCGTAATAGTTACGTAAGCAGCGGTTCTCCTGAACAACCGATCCTCCTGCTCCGGGCACTAGTCCGGGCACATCCGGTTGCGTACATTGAACCGCAGAAGAAGAATAACGTCCGTTGTGGAGGTGTTTCACGAGCAACAGTGTCTTCTGACTCTGGGTCAAAGTTCGTCAAAGGGACTGCGGCGGGGAGTCGTGAAGAAGCTATTTTTAAAAACTGTTAAAACAATGTTTTGATAATGAGTAGCAGTGCATCCACCGCTCCAGAGGGGGGCGCTGCGCTTCTGAGAGCTGATGTGATAGATTACGTCACTTCCAGATACCTGGCCAATCACAACACAGGTGGGAAGGCTCTACGCTGGCTGGCCAATCACAACACACTCTGTCTTCTCGGGCGAGATTTATGGCTAAAATAGCGCGACTGACAAGCGCTTCGAAAAGGACAGATTTCAATCGGCTCGTTTACATCAACTAGGAGGATTTTGACCATAAAAACAACTTAATATATGTAAGTAGACCTCCATAACTCACATATATGTGCAACAGGACCACTCTATGTGACCTTTAAATGGATTTACACCATTGGTGTAACCATGAGTATTTTATTCCAGCACATTTTGTTGAGCCAGATCACTGTTGAACTTGATACACAGTACACCACGTTCTAAGCAACGGTGTGTGGACCAAACCTCAACCTCACCTGCTGCCCACGCGGGTAGCATTTTAACTTTTTAATTAAAAAAAAGTTAGTTTGAAATGTATTACTTTTAAACAGAAGTAACACTTAATTAAAGTTGGTTATATTATTCCTAATGGAAATGCAAAAATATGTATCAAACTGTTTGGTGGAAACTACTCTGCTTCCCAGTTGCACTAAGCATTAATCTCATCAAAGTGCTGAAAATCCAGGGCCTTTTTGTAGCAGAATAATCCACTTTCACTTCTGAATCTCTTCACGGAAGCTTCTTCACATTGTCAGCCAAACTCCAAACAGTTTGCAGCCATCTGGCTTCACTAGTACTCCTTTGCTGTTGTGCTTCCCCCCCCCTCACCTCTGTCAGTCTTCACATAAAACCAATCACGTTCCTGTGCACACCAGGGTAATGCTGTACTCGTTCAAAAACGCCACCAAACTGACAAACAAAGTTACACGCTGCAGCATTAAATCACACTGACGTGGTAAAATCCCGACTCGGTTCTCACACAGTCATGCTGATCTACGTATTCCATGTGTTTTCAGGGTTCAAAGTACACAAGGCAGACGTCAGAGGTCAGTTTCTTACCTGAGTTGCTGTGCTGCTGAGAGCGGTTGCACATTTCTCAGATAATGTGTTCTCCTGTAAAGAAAATTTGATCAGTATCTTAGTCTTAGTATTTGTTTAGCGGTGCTTTTTGCCTTATACTGCAGATCGAACAGATTCATCGCAACCTTTGTGGCTCCTTCAGAGTTGAATGGAAGCGAACACCCGTGCCGGCAGGAGGCTCAGTGAGCTGCAGTTTCTGCAGTTTATCAGCAGAGGGCAGAGCTGCGTTGACAGGGGGCATGTGCTGGGGGGTTTTTTCTGCCTCTGCAGTTCTCAGATAGTTGCCAGGACGAGCTGCAACTGGACTGTGAAATGAGAAATGTGTGACGGGAGGGAAGAGAGGGCGGTCAAAGTCCACAGGAGGCGAGGCGTGTGGAAGTGAGCGTGTTGACTGTTGACAGCTGGGCTGGAGGCTCCGGGGAAACAGAAAGTCCTGCGGGGAAACAAGAGATAAATTAAAAGGAAGGATTTTTGGGGTGAGAAACGCTAGAAGAAAAGGAACTGGATTTGTCCTGTATGCAGTATCTGTAAAATCAACCTCAGTCATCTCCACATGTAGCTACTAATCATTAATTCAAGCACTTTATTGTCACGGTGGAGCACACAAATTGACTTCCTGACAACCACAGAGGAGCATTAAAAACCCCCAAAGGCATAATACAGACAAGTAATAAGAGTTTGAAATCGTTAGCAATACGACAAATACATACAAAAATAACAACTCAAAACAGAATATGTTAAAAAGATGCCACATGGTGTTGAGTGATGCTTTAAACTTTGTTTAAATAATTCTTGCAGACTTTCTGTAAATCATACAAACTTTATTTCACTTCTCAAACATCACTGTGTTTGTCTCCTATATGATATATTTAACTTTAATGTCTTTTTCAAAAAAACAATGATTTATAAAGGAAAAGCATGGAAATACCACTGTACATTTCCATTGGTAAGATTCTTGTATTAATGTAAGCACACATTCTTATTGCAAGTGTGATTTAATTGCTATTATTATTTCATCCTCTTTATTTCATTTTACTCTTTGTAACTTTGTTTTGAAAAGTGCTCTTCAAATAAAGTTTGCGATCATTATTATTATTATTATTGAATATATTTGCTTGTGCAGTCAGTTTTTATTCAGAGTAAAGTGTCTGTACCCTCCTCTTACTCCATGTCTGGATAAATAAATAGTCACGGAGGAAGTACTGAATAATAGATGAGCTACAGCTGCAGCTTTTACCAAGCACAGGGAAATGCGAACAATATACATGATCATTGGTCAAATGAAAAACTATAGATTGTCACTGATGAGGAAATAATTCAATTCGAGCCATAAATGCATTATACTAGAAAATGTTGATGTCATTTTTCAATCATTTCTCTGCACAAGTTTTAATATTTACTTTACCCGTTAAACCTCACACGTCCACCACATGTGTGGTATCTTACCGGCCGAGGCTGGGGGTTGTTCCTACGGTGGGCAGAGGTGGGTCGAAGTGGTGCTCTCGTCGCTCCATGTGGGGAGACAAACTGCTCTTTGTACACACTGATGTAGAGCTGAGGAGCCATATTCACTCACTGTCTTACTGATTTTCCCACAGCCTTAAGCCCTATAGTCTGCCTGAGAGTCATGAACATCCTTCTCCTCCTCTGTCACCTGCTGGCTCCTCCCTTTCCCCTTCATACCATGTTCCAGTGGCTGCCGTCTGGCAAACGTCTCCCCTCCTGCATGGCCAAAACAGAGAGGCTGAGGTCGAGCTTCTTACCTCAGGCCATCAGGATGCTGAACTCTCAACCACCCACGTGAATACAGCACACACACAACACACCCAAATCCACATTGCTGCTACATTGGATATTGAACATATTGAACATTGTGCATTTGACCCATTTGATCCGTATTTTATTACATCTTACTGCTTTATTTTTTATTCTTGTGTATTGTAAATATTTTTATATTTATCTGGAAATTATTCTAAATTTAAATTGTATTTTATTTTTATTTTATTTTATTTTATTTTATTTTATTTTATTTTATTTTATTTTATTTTATTTTATTTTATTTTATTTTATTTTATTTTATTTTATTTTAATTTTATTTTATTTTATTTTATTTTTACTCTTCTTTACTTTATCTTATTTGATTTTATTTTATTAGTGCTTCACAGTTGCACAGAGGGGCTTGAGGTTGGTAACCTGTTCCAAAGATTTGAGCCAGCAACAGCAAAGAAAGGGTCACCCCACTGTTTGTGTGTTGATCCTGGTGTGACTATTTGTGTTCCAGTATCACCAGTCAATCTTTCTCTTGGTCTCTGACCAAACAGATGGTAAAAAAAAAAGAAATGTTGACAAAATGAGTTTCCCCTTCCCCTTTCTCTTCAGTGACTGAGATTATAGTTTAGTTTTTTTGTAAGTTGACGTCACAGTATTCATCCACATTCAGCAAAGTCTTAATTCAATAGTTGACGAGTTGTGTCACGGCTCTGTGCAGCTCCTGCAATAAATATTGAGGTGAGGCAGGTTAAGAGCCTCCTTGCTGAACCAGAGCAACTCTTTTGTGCTACCTGAGCCACTAATCCCTCTAAGCCCCCAGGCCCCCTGCTGAGACATACATACCTGGGGTCAGTGTCCACGACCTACTTCCCTCCCAGGGTCCATCACAAACCTGCCACCGCTGATCTCAGCTCAGCCTCCGGCTGTTTAACTGCTAGGTTGTTAGAACCGACTCCATTTTATAGAAAGGGGACAAACTAGTGGAGGAGGAGGAGCAGGAGTGGGATTTTTTGAAGATTCTCCAAACCATCATCCAGGGTCCCCCCCCTCCACTTACTGCCACCGTGTCACATGAGCATCAATAATTCACCAAGTGCTGGGGGGGGGGGGCCTTTGTGAGTCCATTGGTCTCACAGAGTTATTTGTTACAGGGACTGACCGTCCATCTTGCCACAGTGGCTGGGCCTTGTTTGACAGCCGTGTTAAGCTCACTCAAATCTATATGTAAACAGATGCAGAGCAGAGGACATGAACATTCATGTTAATGATGTGTCAGGGACATGGACATCCTCCATTCATTCCTTCCTTCATTCATTCATTCATTGTCTGCTGCTTTATCCTTCACATGAGTGTTGTGGGACCAGCTTGAGCCAATCCCAGCTGACATCATGCAGAAGGCGGGGTCACACCCTGGACAGGTCCATCCCAGGGCCAACATATAGGTCTCTTGGTTGTTTACGAACACTGCGGATGCAGAAGAGCACCACTCAGCGTTTAAGTAGCAGTGTTGTCGTGAAGTTAGTCGGCTCTCGTGTACGAATTCAGACGGCTAAAAAAAAGGAGATGTTTTCCTCGTACTACGCCCAACTTGTCGCCTAGTGATAAAGCACGTTATGCTTGGAAATTCACCTTGGTGAATGGGATACAGCTTGATGAAAGTGGCTGTACCCTCCTCTTAAGGCCACATTATACTTCTCCGACTGCGTAATGCGTTATCCGTCTGCGTCACCACGTAGACCACTCGAGCCTTTATACTTCTGCGTCGTGGTGACGGATAGGCGCTGCAATTTCCCGCCCGATCAGTAGGGGTCGCTGCGCAAGGTTGTTGTGCTTTTGGCTACAATGAGCAATGGCGTCCGAGAGAGAAAGACTGTTGTTGTTGAAACAGTGGCCGTTTCTCACTTTTCTGTGTCCCGGAACGCAGTTTTAAGATAATTTGAGGCGAGAAATTGGCCATTTAGAGTCTAAACATGTGCTGTGTGTGTTAAGATATGACGTATTTATAGTTCGGCAGCGGCGTTGTCGGCGGTGATCAGCTCCGCCCTCTGTGGACGCTCGGTGCTCACTGTGAGCCGGCACAGAGCAGCTTCGCTCGGCCTGTCCTGAGGACCAATCGCAGCTCTTGCCGTCTCCTTTGTCCCTTGACGGAGTGACGGACACTTAAAAAATATTCCGTGCAGCCGGAGACGACGCAGAGGCTCTACAACAGGTTCTGCGTCGACGCAGAGGACTATGCGTAGCCTACGCAGAGCACTTTACGCAGAAGTATAAATTGGGCTTAAGTCCATGTCTGGATAAATAAATAGTCACGGAGGAAGTACTGAATAATAGATGAGCTACAGCTACAGCTTTTACCAAGCACAGGGAAATGCGAACAATAAACATGGTCATTGGTCAAATGAAAAACTATAGATTGTCACTGATGAGGAAATTCAATTCGAACCATAAATGCATCACTAGAAAATGTTGATGTCATTTTTCAATCATTTCTCTGCACAAGTTTTAATATTTACTTTACCCGTTAAACCTCACACGTCCACCACATGTGTGGCATCTTACCGGCCGAGGCTGGGGGTTGTTCCTACGGTGGGCAGAGGTGGGTCGAAGTGGTGCTCTCTTCGCTCCATGTGGGGAGACAAACTGCTCTTTGTACACACTGATGTAGAGCTGAGGAGCCATATTCACTCACTGTCTTACTGATTTTCCCACAGCCTTAAGCCCTATAGTCTGCCTGAGAGTCATGAACATCCTTCTCCTCCCCTGTCACCTGCTGTTGAGCAATATTTAAATATAACTAAATATATTTGTATATCTATTATGTTAATACGTTTTTTTCTCCACACACTACTTGGGGTCCCTTGGTGATCGGGCAGCCACTTAGTTTATGCCTTGGGCCGACTGTGTAGATGTCCTTCAAAAGAAGTTGAATCAGACTCAAGCTGTGCTACCTCATAAACTTTAAAGGGACAATGTGTAGTATTTATGGGTTTATATAACCCAAAAATCCACTTTTTTATACATATTATGTGCTCCTGCATTGTCTATTTGCTGTATAATAGTTTTTGTTTCATTTTCGTAGTGTTTCAAAAAGTCGTGTAAAATAACCATGGATGTATTACATGAACTGGATAGAGCACCGCCCCTTGCTTCCGTTCATTCCTATGAAGCTGCTCACCCAGCACATATGCCAAAAAAGTTTTTTGACGTCCGCATTTATTTCCGGCACCACGTAAAGATCTATAAAAGCCCGTGTCCATGTCTCGAGGTGTCCTGTGGACACTTTTACAGGCGTCTCTCTTTTACTATTGCGGTCAATTGGAAAAATTGCTTTTTGGGCTTTTGGGCTTTTATGTGGTTTTCTGTTGCAGTACCCACAGTGGCCACCATGTGAAAAATTGTCTTCAAGGCAGAGGGGGCGGTGCTCTATCCAGTTCATATTATACATCCATGAATTACCACTGTTAGCAGCGAGACGCCATGTTTCTACCGGAGCCTGTAAGGACAAACGCGAGAGAACAAATCGAGCGGCTGAGGACACCGTAGCGCTCAGGGAAGGGAGGGGGTGAGCAGAGGAGCAGTGGGTTGTTGTAAATTTCAGCCTCTCCTCTAGATGGCACTATAAACTACTTACTTCACCTTTAAGGCACGAAAAACTCCATTCCTTTGTTTTTTCTTTTTCTTTTATTCTCTTCACACTCAAATGATGCTCATTGATTAATGTGCAACAAAGGGTGAACACTGTATAAACAAAAATATTTAAAACAATAAATATTTTAAAGCAAATACATTTCATCCTTTATGTTGTGCATATTATCATATTATTATCTGAGGCTTGTGTTGCATTGTTTTTCTGACTGGAAGTGATGGAGAAAAAATGTGCAGTGCGGACTTCAGAAAGGAGCTGATGTCACATTCCCAGGATACTTATTCTTAGTGGATTCACTGGTGCTTGGTTTTCACTACAGCTTTCAGTTTTGTGTAGACGAATCCAAAATTCTGTAAGCCAGAAGAGACAGATAATGGAGTGGTGTCTAACAAAGTGACACAAGAAGTAAACGCTGCATTATAATAAGAATCGGCATCACAAACAAACCTGGATTGCGTAGTAAACGATCCCCAAATAAGCAGCAATGCAGCCACCAAGGAAGAGATCAAAGGCTGCTGGTTTCACTCTGGGAGAAAACAAGAAAGTCATGACTCAAGTCATAAAGTACCACATGCAAATAAACACTAATATAGCGCGCATATTTTACCTGTACATCATTATTGGTTGGTCCATTTGGTCAAAAAATGTAATATCAGGCTCCCTGCATGAAGATTATTAAATATAGTTAACCATTTACTGCAGTTTAGTGCAAAAAAACATGGTTTTTTTTCAATACTTAAGCAGTTACATAATACCGTCTGTCCTGGCGGAAATCGTGTCTGTGGACTTGCTGAAGGTAGTGTTTAAATTCGTGCTCCAGTGACGTGACCAGGATGTGACCGGGCTCCCTGTCCAACAGCTGGGTCGCCCGGGGGACTGCCATCAGGAAGGACATCAGGCTCGACATACGACTGTCCTGAAAATCCTACGTTGGAGATTTAAATGTATAGTTAACAGAGGGGGGAGAATGTAGCACGCATGCCATAATATAGAAATAATAGCGATACCATAGACCAGGGTTCTTCAATCCTGGTCCTGGGGATTCAATGCCCTGCATGTTTTAGCAGTTTCCTTGCTCCAAAACACACCTGATTTAAATTATCTATCTATATATTATTTCATGTCACAGCTTTTTTTTTGTTTTCAAAGAGTTGCACAAGATCGGTTTAATGATTAAACCTTTCCTTTTTCGAGTGTGGCTCTCTAGGAAAAAAATGTTGCCCACCCACGCCAAAGTTTTTAGGTTGGTTTTCCAAAACAAAATAGTACTCAACGTAGGCGGAGTCATCACCGCACAGCTGCATAAAACTGCCGTGACCTTGTTGTACAGGCGAGGCGAGCCGGTGGAAAGGCGCCATAAGTGGCCAACCACGTGACAGCAACTCACAGAATTTAGACATGGACAAGACAAACCTGATGAGGTTCAAACTAAGCAGCAGAATGTTAGAGGAAATTGGATTTAAGTGATTACAATCATGGCCTGGTTGTTGTGATAGATGGGCTTCGTTCTGGTCTGAGTATTTCAGAAACTGCTGATCTACTGGGATTTTCACAAACGGCGAATGGTCAGAGAAAGAGGAAATGTCCATTCCTAACTCAAAACCCCGGCCATCTTTTCTGTAGTTTTTGTGGTGGAATGAGTTATCTTCAGATCATGCAGTAGTTTTATTTGAAGTCCATCCATCCATCCATTTTCTACTGCTTATCCGGGGCCGGGTCGCGGGGGCAGCAGTCTGAGAAGGGACGCCCAGACCTCCCTGTCGCAGGACACTTCCTCCAGCTCTTCCGGGGGGACCCCAAGGCGTTCCCAGGCCAGCCGGGCGACGTAGTCACTCCAGCGTGTCCTGGGTCTTCCTCTGGGTCTCCTCCCGGTGGGACATGCCCGGAACACCTCCCGAGGGAGGCGTCCAGGGGGCATCCGATACAGATGCCCGAGCCACCTCAGCTGGCTCCTCTCGATGTGGAGGAGCAGCGGCTCTACTCCGAGCTCCTCCCGGGTGACAGAGCTCCTCACCCTATCGCTAAGGGAGCGCTCCGCCACCCTGCGGAGAAAACTCATTTCAGCCGCTTGTATCCGGGATCTTGTTCTTTTTGGTCATAACCCAAAGTTCATGACACAAGTACATGCACTGGGAACAAGTCTGACTTACTGCCGGCAATGCGAACCAAGCTCCTGCTCCGGTCGTATACAGGGACTTTATTTGAAGTGTTTTTTTTTAAATCCCCATGGCGACTAGGTGAATTGGTCACTCTAAACTGACCGTAGGTGTGAGTGTGTGAGTGAATGGTTGTTTGTCTCTATATGTGGCCCTGTGATGGACTGGTGAACTGTCCAGGGTGTACCCCGCCTATCGCCCAATGTCTGCTGAGATAGGCACAGCACCCCCCGTGACCCTCTGGTGGTGGATGAAGCGGTAGATAATGGATGAATGGATGTTTTAAAATCAAAGGACTCGAGCTGTTGCGTGAATCTTGGCCTGTGAAGGCACAAACACTGTGTTATGCCTAAAAACAAACACCAGAGGTCAGCAGATCCATTTAGGGTAATATGAGTATCCAGTATCAAGGAACTTACCATCTGTCCCTTAAAAACCTGCACATCTTTTGGTGAACCCTGTTGGAAAAAGATGTAGATATCATCCCCAAATAAATATGTTATTAAAAAATATACTATAAATACTCAATAATCAATTCAAGTTATGTATAAGTACTGGTAAAATGATAAAGTATGACTTTGCTCACTTTGTCAGAGAGATAGTAGATATACTGTGTCAGTGCTTCTGCTATGATGATGCCGTTGCGTTTCATTTTCCGGAAATCCACTTGTGACCTGTGAGAAGATATTCACACGCTCAGTTAAGAGCGAACATCATATCGTGTCTCGATGACGTCTAGAGAGAGACGAGGCCTCAAATTGATAAGAAACTCATTGAAATTAGAACCTACGCCGTGTCGAGTATTGATCCTCGCACTTCAGATTTGGGGTCGTCCAGGTGAGAGAGAGTGAAACCAGGGATCCTCCGCAGACTGTAGCGCTCGTGCTCCCATGCTACCGTGGACTCCACGAGATTGATCTTCTTGTGGACCAAACCCACCTTTACCCAGGGAAACCTGGAAGAAACGACCTTGAGGAGAAATCAGAGACGCTCATTAAAGTCGCTGAGACGTGTCTGTGTTTTTGCAGCCGGCGGCGAAATATGTTACCTCCTCCAAATGTTGCATGAAAGAATGCATGGGCGTTGCATTCTTGGGTGGCCGGGACACATGCATGTACAACTCGTCAGCGTTGGCCAGTGTATCCAAACACAGAACAAATGCCACATTGTCATGAAGCAGACTGGACTCTGCAAGGGAACATGATTGGACTGAATGAATAAAATCGCTTAATAGTGACATGATGGCGCAGTCCACGTGGTCACAAAGCCACAAACTCACCTGCATGGTCCAGATTCTCCTCGATCCATCTCTTTGTGCCAAGAAAGTTGTATTTTCCACCTCCGGTCAAGGAGAACATTAAATTGTATCTATAACGCGAGAAACTAATATGAGAATAACCACAAGCAAACTCTGACAAACCTCCACCGAAACTGCACGCTAACATATAGCTTTATGAGGTACTATTAGCTAACTTTGTTCAAAGCAATAATTATACTTATAATTACTAGCAAATGTTGAAAAAAATCCCTATCTCAATTGTTTCCTTCCATATCTATATCAGATCACCACCAAAATATTACTTGAAATGTCCCCATGTCTGATTCTGAGTATTTCTACCTGATAATATGACATGTTGGTTTGTAGCCGTGTAAACGTTACATCCTTGACTCTAACGTTCAGATAAGAAATGCAAGATATGTCAGTAAGTAAGTTACTCCACTAGTAAATGAAATAAGCAAAAACTATTCAAACATTATAAGGTAAGTTCATTTAAAGTATTAAAAATTAAAACCTGTATATTAATAACAGATTAATGAATGTCAATTTGTGATTGTATTATTTGTTATGTAATTATACTTCACAAACGACCATAAAAAAGTACTAAAAAATATGTAGTTGAAGAAGTAGTAGTTGCAATACTAATGCAAATGTTTTGAGTAAATATACATAGTTTCAGAGTACTACTACTGCATGTATTGACCAAATTGCATTATGGTTTTGTTATGTTACCATGGTAACTTACTGTGGTCTGGTCCTGGGACTACTGTAAAGCTTGTGGAAGAGGCGCATCAACTCCAGCAGGATGGTAACTCCACTGCCATTAGAGTCTGCTCCATACGACAACCACTGTGATGAGAAGAGTCGTCGTTGTGCGTGAACACATTACTACACTGTAAGTGTTTTATCGTGAATATAAAACTCACTGGTGTCAGCCCATACGAATCATAGTGGGCAGTGATGACGATAGTGGACGCATCTTCTCCTGCTCCTGGAAGAACTCCCTGAAACACACACATCACCTCTTTACACAGTGGAGAACTGAGAATCACAAAGTGAATTGACCAGGTTTCGTACTCACCTCCAGCGCGACTATAGAAGTGTCAGTCATGGCCTTGATTGGGGCGTTGTTACTCACTAAGATCTGAAAAGATGTCGCCGTGATCATACTTCGAAGAACTGCCGAAAGAACGGTAAAAACAAACTCAGTAAACAGTTTTGCTTTGAAAACAAAACAAACAATGACTGTAAATGCAAGCTGAGTGTAAGCTCATGTAAATGATCTGTATTTCTTTTTTTTAGTCTCGATGACCACTCACAGCTGCTTCACACTGAAGTTTTTGCCATTCACCAATTTACACCATTTTACTCACACATTCATAGACAAATTATTCATACCCACGCATTTCACACACACGCTGCCCGCACAGGGTCAGGAGAAACATGGGGTTAAGTGTCTTGCCCAAGGAGTAACTAGTAAGTAAGTAAGTAAGTACATTTTTATTTATATAGCACTTTTCCAGATAAAAATCACAAAGTGATTCACAATAAAATGAAATTAAATATTTAAAACATAAAATACCAAATATAGAATAATAATCATATTAATAAATCCCTGGTTCAATTATTAAACGCCTGTTTAAAAAGAATGGTCTTTAGTTGCTTTTTAAAAGAGTCAACACAATTTAAGTAGTGAAAGAGTAAATCATTCATAGTCCAGGTGCTACTGCTTGTTTTAAACTTAGTTTGGGGAACCAGTAGTAGCCTTTGATCTGATGACCTTAAACTGGAGCTGGACCAATGGAGATGCAGCAGATATGAAATATAACGAGGAGCTTGACCATCTAAGGCTCTAAAAGTAAGAACAAGAATTTTAAAATGACTTCTAAAATGAATCGGTATATCCAGTGAAGAGATGCTGGAACGGTTTCAAACCCTGACGACTCGCTCTAACACTGAGCTGCATGAGCACAACATGTGTCAGAGTGTAAACAAAGCTCGGTTTTGTTTTGTCAATAAAACTTCTCGCATCAAGTTGTTTTGTTATTGTTTTTAATGAGACAGAAATTACATGTGTAGATTTAAAGGTCGAGTGTGTATTTGGGTGGAGTTATTTTCTTTCTGCAGAAATTGAAGAATTGTTGTTGTTTTTTTATTGCCCCAGAATGAGCCTTTTATATTTATGTATTCATGTGGATGTTTATGCTGCCATTTTGGACCACCATGTTTTTACAATAGCCCAAAATGGACAAACTAAACTTTTTTTTTTCTGTTCTGTTTCTTTGCTTCCTGTTTTTATTGACCTCTGCCAAGGAGGTATTTGTTTTCGCTGGAGTTTGTCTGTCTGTCTGTCTGTCTGTCTGTCTGTCTGTCTGTCTGTTAGTTAGCAACATAACTCGAAAAGTCAGTGACAAATTTGGATGAAATTTTCAGGCAATGGGACCAGGAACAAGTGAGTACATTTTGGCCATGATCCATAGACACTATCACTGGTTACAACACTCGCTGTCTGACCCAGGCACGCCAGCAGGGTGTATTTTTTAGGCACTGAGCTGCCTTGGCCGAGGTCTTGCGCTCTCCGAGTGCTTTTCTAGTTTTTATTATGCGTTTGACTTCCTGTCCTGTCTTCCATGTTGATGAATGTGTTTCACCTCTTCATGTGTCCTGGCCTGTGTCTGATTATCCATTCCCTGCCTCCCTAGTGTATTAGTTGTTGTGCTCCCAGTGTCTTTGTTGGTTCATTTTGCTTGTTTTGTTTGTTCCCGATCACTTTATTTCAGTCCTGAATGTTGCTTTGGATTGTTCACGCTTTGGTTTTATCTGTTCTCTCATGTTGTTGTTTTTTTTTTATTTGAGTTTGACCTTTTTGCTCCTTTTATTTATTCAAGAGTCTTTTGTTTGTTTGCTTTTAAACTGCACTTGTGTCCTCTGTTTTTTTGGTTTTTTTTACATTTTATGACATTATATCAGTGTTGTTATTTTTTTCTGTAGTATTTTTATTCTAAATTGTGTTTTTGATGTCTCCCATTGGTTCCTCCTCAACATTTCTTTTTGTATATATCTGCACACCTCTCACCTTTTCTTTGCACTGACAGTGGTGAAATGACTGAGTTTTGCTTCAGATTGCTTAAACATGTAACAATAGTCTCTCATAAATAAGATTGTTGGCAAAACGGGAAAAAGGAAGCACATTATTGTTTGCATTCGAACATGTAACATGGCCCCATGAAGCCCACACAACCATTTTTGATAGACATGTATTGAATGTAGCATATCAGTGTTATTTCATGCTCTATACACACAACAATATATACTATGCTGTATGTATTTATTCATTTTTTTTGGTTGTCAGTTTCAAATACTGAACATGTTTGAGTTTTTCCACAGATAATTTAACTGCAGTGTTTCCTAAACTATGTATGTGGGGGACTCACTCACTCACTCACTCACTCATCTTCTACTGCGTTTTCCTCCACATGAGAGTCCCAGGGGCGCTGGTGCCAATCCCAGTTGACAAAAGGCAAGATACATCATGCTCAACACAAACAACCATTCGCACTCACACCTCAATCGGTCAATTTATCTGCATGTTTTTGGATTGTGGGGTGAACTGTGTCCTGACCAAGTGTTTGTGAATCTCTGGTTTACAGCACATCTATACTAGTCTTGCACCTTTTTACCTCGGATGAATATAGATGAGGTTCGGGAGGCCGCGGCCTGCTTGACCTCCTCGTACATGTAAAGCAGCTGCTCATCTTCAGGTACGACGTACACAGGCATGAGCGTCTCCGTCAGAAGAGTCTCCCTCTCACTCACCATGAAGGACTGAGAGAGGAAAAAGAAAACTGATATAAAACCTCTCTCTCATTTTCACTCTGTCCTGTTTTCTTATAACAAATGTATAACTTTCCATACAAGCACCACTGGGAGCTGTAAGTAATCACCTAAATACTGTCTCATTTTCTGTATTTGTTGCAGCACAAATAATGTTTAGGACGATGTTACCTGCACAGAGTCCTGGGGGATACTGGAGGTATTCTTAGGCACCAGAACCAGTATGGCTGCCGCATTTTGCTTCTGGGCCTCCAGATATTTTTCAGTAGTGAAGTCCGACACCTTCATGATGACACAACGGCGGGTCAGGACCGGTTCATTGGCCGACCTTGCCTCCGCCACCACAATGGCTCCATGGCAACCTGTGAGTGCACAAAAGTTTGGAAATGAGCAGAATTAAAATGAATATCAACTGTTGCACCATGTAATCACATATTCATTTGGGTAATAATATTACAACAATGTGTCAAATATATATTTCAGATTTTAGCACTCATTTTTAGCACTCATAATAAATGAATCCATCCATTATCTACCGCTTTATCCTCCACCAGAGGGTCACGGGGGGGTTGCTGTGCCTATCTCAGCTGACATTGGGCGATAGGCGGGGTCACACCCTGGACAGTTCGCCAGTCCATCACAGGGTCACATATAGAGACAAACAACCGTTCACTCACACTCTCACACCTACGGTCAATTCAGAGTGACCAATTCACCTAATCCCCATATCGCATGTTTTTGGACTGTGGGAGGAAGCCGGAGAACCCGGAGAAAACCCACGCACACACGGGGAGAACATGCAAACTCCTTGCAGAAAATTAATTTTAAAGTAAATCCTTAAGGGCATAATTGTCATATGCAAAGTAAAATACAATAAAAAAAAATTATAAAAAATAACTTTTGTATATATTAAAAAAAAACATATATGTATAAAAATGTATGAATAATAACAATTTTCAGCTGATTGCTATTACCACCTGCACAGATTGTGAGGGTGGTAATATAAAATAGTATTTTATTTTATTCTATTTCTTACTCTATCTTACATTTTACTTCTTTTTACTTATATTAGAGCATATTGTATTTTATTTTATTCTATTTCTTACTCTATCTAACATTTTACTTCTTTTTACTTATATTAGAGCATATTTTTACCTTACTGTATTTTATTTTATTAGAGTCTTACTTATATTTAGAGTGTGATTTGTTTACCATGTTGTATTTTATTTTTTACCCTATTTTTACTCTTATCTTTAAGTTGTCTTTCTTCTTACTTATTATGCCCTTGCACATTTCTGCACCTCGTCGCCTTAATTGAGCTGTTGTAAATGTGTGTTTCCCCCCCGGGGGAGGAATAAAGTCATTCAATTCAATTCAATTCAAACACACACATCAGCATGCCACACTCGTGCATGACTTAGACTCACACGAGAATGTCTACTGCACATACTGATAGAAAATAATAACTGATGTTTCTATATGAGGGTGGAGTTAAAAGTGTTAAACTATTAAACTAGGCGTGCATCAAATTCAACCTGTCGTGAAGCTAACCGTATTGTTTCCTTCCAGATAAACACACACACGATTGTTAATTGAGGACTTAGAAATTTAGTACAAGGGACATTTTGTGAACATGGGCAAAAATTTGGCACCATGGTGCTGAAAAAGGCGTTAGCCTCATGGACATTCATGCCGACATCTTGCTATTGCTTGCTAAGAGCCTCTCAAGGCCTCTGTATGGAATTTGCACGTTCTCCGTGTGTGTGCGTGAGTACAGGTTGTGGAATGTATTGATGCATGCTGTGATTTTTTTTTCTCCTTTTTTTTTAGTCCAGCCTTTAAAAAAATTATAAAAAATAAATAAATAATAATACATATTATGAGCTCACAGATAATTGACTGATAAAGTATGGAAAATTCTGCAGTTATTCAGTTATATAGGTTGGTACTTTTATTTTGGTGGCCAGATGCATTTCTTTTCTTAAGCTGTATGTGTTTATGTTTTAAATAACATACATAACATGAACTTACTATACATTTCTCTTAGAAAAATTGGGTTGACCTGATCAAAATAATATGATGTTTTACAGAAACGGCAGTAAAAAAATAGCCTGAGGCGTTGTGGTATGCACACATTTGCTCTTGTCACAATTTATATTGTAAAGTGGGTCACAAAGATTTGCCATTTTTAAAAAAGTGGGTCCCCTGAAAAAACAAATGTTTGGGGAAACACTGCAGGAGAGTTTCATCTGCAAAAAGTCCCACGTCTGCTGAAAAACTGCTCCTGTCAGCGATGATTTATCGGGCAATTATTCTGTGTATTTAACGCTGACACGTCATTGCACAAATATAGCTTTTTCGCCGTTTGAGTAACTGTTGAACAAGCACTAGTTTGTCTTTACATACAGTTAAGAGACACTGTTCTCACTGGTTTTAAGTCATCAAGGGGCCATCCATAACTGAAATTATGTGCAACTCAAAATTTGAGCCCCCCCCCCCCCCCCCATCCCACTGTTGGTGAATCTCTGCACATACCATGCTTCTGCTGTGCTAGGTTGTACTGTTGCATCCTGTAGGCAGTGAACTCATAGGAGGATACAGCAGGGAGAGCAGAGCCGTGCAGACACTGGGCACAAAGCAGCAGCAGCATCGCAGCTACACCCACCGCTCTCAGCAACATGATGACACGTCCGCTTATATTTTCAAGTCTATGAAGGAAAAGTTGATGTTGAAACAAAGTCAAACACTTTATTAGGTACATGTGTACTTTCATTCATTCATTGTCTACTCTGCCTTATCCTCCCAGCTGACATAGCACCAGGTTGCCGGTCCATTGCAGTGCAAACATATAGAGATGAAAATCTATTCTGTCACACATTCACACTTGAGGTTATTTTACCTCTGCATGTTGTTGGACAGTGGGACTACCTGGAGAAAATCCCTCAGTTCTGCCTTTTTGCAGTAACCCATACAGCTGTTCTACTGCTTCTTTTTTAATATAATTTTATGTATAATTGTATTTATTTATCAAGGATACGAGATCATTTCAACACACACGACAAAACAGAAACATGCATTTGCACAATTGCACATAATTGCACAACCATATAATCTCCCATCTCTTACGCTCCCCTTTTTTTTTACAATGTGAAAATGGGAACATATAAACAACGGATGTCTCACTTCCCCATTTTCCCGTCAAGATCTACTGACAGCAACATTTTCAGTTGTCCCAATAGTTAATAATCTGTTACTTCAAGCCATGTGATGAAGGTACTTAAAGCAGTTCAGGTCTCCGTGATTTTATACAGTATATCCGATCCATCACCACCATCATCCACCATCTCTTTCTTCTGCTTCTTAATGCAAAATCTTAATCTAATATTGATCTTATCAGCCAATCAGCAGCAACTCGATACATTTAAGGATGTTGATGTAATCAAGATGACCTGCTAAAATTCAAACTGAGCAGCAGAAAAGGGAAGAAAGGTGATTTAAGTGAGACATGCTGGTATTTCAGAAACTGCTGAACCTGCTGGGATTGTCACACACAACCATCTCTATGATTTACAGAGAATGATCCAAAGTGTGCAAGGTCAGAGAAGAATGGCTATAGATAGCAGCTAAAATGACCAAGTTATGCAGAAGACCATATCTGAACACATCACCACACCATCTTTATCAGGTGTCCTGTGTACCTTAAAAAGTGGCTGTGAGTGTATAATGTTATGGGTAAATTAACAAAAGGTGACTACGTCGCCGTAGTAAACACTAGTAATGACAATTGTATGATCCACAGAAACTCCCACAATATTTTTTTTTAACTATAACACTGAAGACTACTTTGATCTGATAGCAGGATTTTGGGGTGTTTGGGAATCACTCACCCGTCACTCTGGCCCGACGACCCGTCTCAGGAGCCTTTCTCTCGGCGCGCTCCTCGCAGCAATTCCATGCAGCATGGACTCACGCTCCCTGCACCTCCAGATCCAAGACATCTAGGTAAGCCACCGCTCACCATCTGCTCCCAAAGGATCAGCTCAAGCTAATCACAAATACACAACCCCCCCCCACTACACACTCTGTCTGAGTACACTCATTCACTTCACTTCAGTGACTAATAACACATCACCACCAGATACTGTGTTAATGTAATGTGTGTAAGAGAGTGTGTGTGGGTGGCAGGTTCACTGTTTCACAAAGAAGCAATTTGTTTCATCTCCCACGGAGACAAGCGTTAGAAGTGTTGGACTTTCTGAAGCTACGTTCACATGACTCATTTTTAGTCGACTACTTGTTTGGTCCGTTAAAATGTCAGAAAATGTTGTCAAATGTTGATCAAACCTGGAAATAATGTTCTCAAATGTCTTGTCAACAAATCAAAACCCAGTTCGGTAACGCTTTCTTTTACAGTCCCCTAATTACCTGGTATTTAGCTGGTAAATTCATGGTAACACTAAAGTGTTGCTAGGTAATTACCAAGGGTAATAAGATAAGTAAATACAGTGAAACCGTTGCCAAAATACTGGGTAATGCACGGTAATGTACTCGGTAAGTAAAGTAAAACTGTACTGTAAAAGAAAGCCAAGCTTGTTTCCATGTAATTACACACATTTTTAGGGTTAGGTTTGTTAGATTACCCCTTGGGTAAATAGCTAGTAATTAGGGGACTGTAGGTACCTGCTTATTACCAGTTTATAACCCAATAATACACTTACATTTACCATAGTTTTGCCATAGTTTAGCTGTACATACCTTCTTATTAACAGCAGTAATAACACGCTATAATTAACTATATAGTTACCAGGTAAATGCCCAGTATTTTGGCAACAGTTTCACTGTATTTACTTTCTTATTACCATTGGTAATTACCTAGTAACACTTTGGTGTTACCATGAATTTACCAGGTAAATACCTGGTAATTAGGGGACTGTAAAAGAAAGCGTTACCGCTAAAAAAGAAAAATCTAAGCAATTAATCAATTATCAAAATAGTTGATTAATTAAGTAAAATCAAATAATAATCCATTCATTGAATAATTGTTGCAGCCCTATAGAGGCCACCAACAATTAATTTTGTCAGAGTATAGAAAATGTAGAGCACACCCTGAAAGCTTCATGTAAATGAAACAATCTTTGTTACTGACGGCATACTTCTTGTTGCCACTAGGTAGTGCAATACATTTCTTTGTGGACTGATAGGCCCTCCAAAAATGTGATGAGAAGGATTAAAGGCGGGGCAGAAGTCCTGTGCTATTCCTGCAAAAACACTTTGACCACGGCTGCATGGATGGAAGCCTGCAGCTGCTTGGCTAGTGGGAACACTCACTCGCTCGCTCACTCACAAAATGTGAAAATGATGAGGATGAAAAAGGTACAATTGCAAATTACAGAAGCATGTGGCAACATCAACATTCAGATATCTAATATTTATTTATTTTTTTCCATATGTTGCACTATACACAGAACTTCAACAGTTAAAATCTAAATGGAGCCAGTACACGATCCATGGTAATAAACATCTGACAAATAAAAAGAAATCTGGTTTTATGAATTATTTCCCTCACATAAAAAATAAATTAAAACACACGCAACTGGAAATAAATAGCTCGTTACAAAGTGTTACTTTAGTTTTTCTGAACTCGGATGAAGCTACGGCCCCACATGACACAACACTGGGCAGGAGTAGTGCACAACCTATTTGTGTGAATGTGAAAGGGTGATGTTCATATTTAAAAAAAAAAATAAATAAAAAAAAGTAAAAAGAAGCAGCACAGTCATCATATACAGTCTTTCATAGTTAATATGGTACTGTAAGTGTACACAGCTTCTGGGCTAACACACATTTTAACAGATGCATTGTTGACATTAAACATGACCTACTGTGCCATTTGTTGCATTTCTATGTAATACACTATCTACACATGACACCTTATTTGCAACAAATGTGTACTTTTGCAAATCCGATGTAGTACCACTGACGTACCAGCGGTTTTGTCACGCATTTTCTTACAGATCAGATGTGGCACGCTGTCAGGTTTCCCAAAAACACTATTATCAAAGAAAAGAAAAACCATAAGGACTTAGTTTGCATTATAGATTCACACAGTATTTCATATCCCTTATAAACACTAAATTTGTCAAGACTCTGTTTTTGTTCCCGTCTTATTTTGGCCACAGACCTTTTGGCGCATAACATTTGTTGTCAGAACAGAACTTTGACGTCGGAAACTCGGAGCGAACTCACCGACCCGACATGGGATTCCTGGTTGGCCGCCACCGTACAAACACAGCTACTTTTACTGTTAAGCACTTTTTTTCGTATTTGTTTCACAGTAAATCAGTCGTACACATAATATAACTTAATTTTTTAACCGTACACATAATGCTATGCTGTTTGTGTGCACAAAATACCAATGTAGAGCGTTGTCATGGGGTAACGACACTCACAGTTCCAAGTTCCAATGTAAATGGTTTGCAGTATTTGTTCCCTAATTCCTGTCCCTGGTTTAATTTCTCTGTGTGCATTGCTCTTTCAAATGTTTTCGACTCTGATTGTTTTTTGGGGTTTTTGGATTTTTGCGTTGCCCTTGACTGATTTGGACTGCTTTGCTTTGCTGTGCATGACTGTGCATGCCCATTGTGTTAAAGCATTTCGATTGTGGACGGACTCAAGTGTTGTCTGTCCTCTCTACATCTAAGTTCTCCGTCTCCCAGTGTACATTACAGCATTAGTGTGACAAAAACAACCATGAATGTAAAGTGCACACATGCTTAGAAGTGTAGTTACATTAAAAGCTATCGTTCCTTCCCATAAGATGAATTGAACCTTATCAAAGTTCAAGTCATTTCAAAGAGAAAAAAAACATTCAGGTAGCTAAAATATGCACACGGAAACTACATTGTGTACTCACTTGCAATCTGCTAAAAAAAAAAAAAAACCATGTCTGCAGAGTTGTGGATATGTCTTTAGAATTATGTAAACGTTAAAAAATGTATTCAGTAGCTAAACAACAAAAGACTACTCCCTTTTAAACATCATGGTGCTACATGTCCACGAATCAGACCAATTTGATGTATTCAACCTAAAGTGGAGTAAGTGGCTGTACAAACACACAAAACAAACACACTGCCAACAGAACATTAAGAAAGGAAAGCATTTTAAACTTCCACTGATATTTCTTGAAAAAATAAAAGATCCTTTTTCATTTCCATCGTGGCGAAATGGAACCACTTTGTAAACATTCTCAGAAGTTCCAATGTATCTGCATTAGGGAAGCACAATATTGGACTTTTTGATGTTTTCCCATTATGCCAATGTAGAAGGAGTGCTTGGGCCAAGTTCGTGTGAGAGGGCACAAACATAGAAGTCAAGGACGTAGCAGCCTATTAAGCTTCCCCTTTTAGTCACATAGTCGTATCGTATTTTCCCCGATATTGGCTTTGCTGATAATATTGTGCATCCCTAATCTGCACATATACAAACAATTTTGTCTGACTGAATTACTTTCTGACCACATTCACTAGTGGCATCAGCTTTTGTGATCATTTAAACATACACACTAACTCATGAGCTGTTCCTGCCATTATTGTTCCTAAAGCACTACATCTACTGACACTGCAGTGGGTCATGTTTTAAAAGTGCACCTCACATAGTATCTCATTATTACAATAATGTGTTTGGGGTCAATTAAAAAAAAAAAAAAAAACATAAAACTGATACATTTTCTGAACAGGTTGGTCAACAGACATTACTGTTCACAGGCATCATGCTAAATTATTTGTTCTCAGCTTCTTTTTTTACCGAATATGAAACAATTAAGCAGTGCAACCCTTGAGTGGAAGAGCACGGTGGTGCAGTGGTTAGGAATGACACCACGTGGTGAGAAGGTTCTGGGTTTTTAGCATCACTTCACTCAGGAACCTTGCAGTAGAGTTTGCATGTTCTACCTGCCTGTGCCTGTGCTATGGGGTGTTGAAATACTTTTGGCCACATAACATTGCTTGTTAAATTTCCAGTTGCTGAAAGGTGCAGATGAACTGCAGAATCTTTTGTTTTGTTTTTGGGGGATGAAACGTTTACATTTTATAAGGAAAGATTTTAATTCATATTTCAATTATTATAGATTAATGAAATAGTAGCCACGTGCAACAAGTGATGAGACCAGTGAAGCTGCACAGCTCTCGCCTGTGATGGGGTTTCCAGATTTGTCCTGCTTCCTCCCACAATCTAAAGACATACAATTTAGGTGAAATGGTGATCCTGAATGACCTGTAGGTGTGAAGGAAGGGTTGTTGAATTGGCAAACCCTTACCCTAAAACAATATGCAGTATGGTAACTGAACGCAATGTGATTTGTAACTTTATGGTTTAGCACGACTGCCCAGGACATAATCAGACACACATAGATGTCTTCATGTCAGACACATATGTACAGGCAGAAAGCAGATGCAGGAAAAAATATATAGAAAATGAAAGTAATGTACTTCTCTTCTTATCCATTAAATTTTACCATCAAGCAGAAAAAGTACTTTCCATTGGAGGCTCACTACCAATGATGGGACCTTGTCACCATTACATGCATTTGGTAGAGTTGCTGTCATCCCCTGTCATTTTACCCTTTCTTCCATATCCTTTATGGTCCTTGCAAACCAAAAATATCCACACGCATGAGGAAGCCAAACAGAGGATATAAACTTTTAAGGAGGTAAAGTTTCTGCCGTCAGTCAAGTCCCCACTGAAACAACATCGCAGAAGTAAAATGCACAGATCCTACCATAGGAGGAACGTGCACAGGTACTGTACACATTGAGACCTTTTTTTCAAACTTACGCGTATTCTTTTTATAGCATTTATAAATCCTCACGTTTCTCCTTTGTGCCGTTGCGAGCTGATAGTTTTTCCTCCTTGCGGCCACTCTGGTCAGTTGGCCTCAGTGATGGCGGCAGGCAGAAGAGTTTTTTTGCGGGACAAAATGGTGGTGCTACTGGATCTGACAGGCTGTGGAGGGAGCAGCCTGGCAGCACATGCAGGTGGAGTTAACTGCTTTCGGCGGGATCAGATCCAGGTCCTCATCATCGGGGATCTCATCGAGCCGGTAACCGTCTTTTAGGAGCTGGATGTTCAGGTCCTGGTTGATCTGCTATAGATAACAAAGAAAGACATTATTATATATATATTTCAAATTTTGAAGCTTAGAATAACATTTTCATGTTTCAAATGATCTGTACGGAAACTGAAAGCAGCGACACGGGACACAAACAGGTCTTAGGTGATGGAAGAGGCAAGAGGCTAAAACACACACAAGAAAATCCGAGTGGAAAGACATGAACACCTGTTTGAATGAGAAATGGGGACATATCATTACAAACATCCATCAAGTGTTTGACCAAAGACCAAAAACGTAGAGGGTTCTAACAATGGGTGTACATACTGTACACATACCTGGAGTGAAGATGGGAGTGGGTGATCGGGTGGTGACACTGGTGGGGTGAAAGTATATAAACTACAATAAAACATGTGCATAGATACCTGGTCCCTCAGACATCTCACCTCGGCTGAGGAGTATCCTGATGAGGAGTATCTGGACATGTCAAAGTCGTCATCACTGGAAAAACAAGACATTAGCGTCGTTAGAATCAAACAATCAGGGTCTGAACAACAACACCACCTCCTTTGAAAAAGGACTGGGATCCAGTCGAATTTAACTGTGGTGATGTAGACAGCAATCAAGCTACAGCCATCACAATCAATAGTTTAGGGCTGAACGGCTTTGAACATATATATATAATATTCGATATGATTTGCTTTTCCATAATTATTCTCATTCATTTCTGCTGCTTAATCCAACATCATAAATCATTGACTCCAAGAGACTCGTTCCATCTGTGGGTGATTTATCTTTTAACCCTTTAGTAACATTATTTTTCATAATTTATTATTTTTCCTAACCCTTTAGTTAAGATATACAGTACTGTGCAAACATTTCAGGCACCACCAGCTCTGTTGTTTTTTCTGTCTGTCAAATTCTGTGATCATTGGAATTTGGAATGAAGTGAAGCGACTTAGAGCCAGTCTTATATATTAGCGAGCTGTCAATGACTTTAACTGATGCAACATGTGCGTGTAATGCTCAAGCATGTCTTGAATAAACCTGGCGTAATAGACTTTTTTTTGTTTACAGCAGCTATTTCTTTAAATGAAATAGTAGGACAAACACAGGATTTACCAGTGACATTAATTAAGGTTCCACTCCAGTATTAAAGCGGAACTAGACCGGAAGTTCCTATTATCGCTGTTTTTTTTGGTGTGTATCTGCGTCATTACCTTGTTTTATGAAGCCCTGACGGTTCTAAACAAACAGTTCAGCCATTGCTGAGAACGTTGTGTTGTACTGTAATCTCGGGGCTCAACGAGATCACTGAAAATCCCGTAATAGTTACGTAAGCAGTGGTTCTCCTGAACAACCGATCGTCCTGCTCCGGGCACTAGTCCGGGCACATCCGGTTGCGTACATTGAACCGCAGAAGAAGAATAATGTCCGTTGTGGAGGTGTTTCACGAGCAACAGTGTCTTCTGACTCTGGGTCTGACTCCGGGTCAAAGGTCGTCAAAGGGACTGTGGCGGGGAGTCGTGAAGAAGCTATTTTTAAACACTGTTAAAACAATGTTTTGATAATGAGGAGCAGTGCATCTGCCGTTCCAGAGGGGGGCGCTGCGCTTCTGAGAACGGATGTGCTGGATAGTACTGTCCAATCACAAGACTCTGTTTTCTGGGGGTTAAAGTTCACTCTGAAATCTCGCAGCAATAAAACACTGTCAGAAAAGAGGATTTCTATCGGCTAGTTTACAGAAACTAGGAGGTTTTTGACCATAAAAACAAGCTAATATATGTAAGTAGACCTCCATAACTAACATTTATGTGCAACAGGACCACTCTATGTGACCTTTAACAGAGCTGTGTTATTGTGTAAGTGTAGATCATGCTAAATACTTGACACCTGTAGAGGATGTTTTTTTTTTTTAAAACAACAAAAAAGTGCATACATAATGATCCTCTATTGTCGTTATAACATTGCGAAAACAACATATCTAATGTAAATGAAAATAAAAGTTTTGAGTTAAGCAAAACAGACTGAGTGTGTGTGTACACACTTGTGTGTCAATGTTCATTATTCTTGGTAAAATGTTGGCAAAATTCCACATGTTCTTTGGAACTAAATGCTCTGCGATATATATTTTTTTTCATATCGGTCACCCCTACTTTAACTAATTGGCAGATAGGGCGAATAGAAAGCACACTGTGTTGACATTTCAGTGCTATTGATTTTACATTATAAACCGTGGAGACAATATGCTGCAGTGTTTCGAGTTCCATGGATATGAATGAACAGACATACTGCAGCACACACACTTAAAGTGAACACACAGACACACACACACACACACACTAAGTGGCTCTTTTACACAAAATAAATAACAGCATGTTAGTGCAGCTAATGGGGCTTTTCTGTCACACGAGTATAAACAAACAGAACAGAGGGACACTGTGCATGTGAAAATAAACTATGGACAACAGACAGATGTTTTTTCTGTTTCACTCCGGGCCACAACACTTGTTAGTGGGTGTAATGCTGTATGATGCAAAATGTGATGTAAGCTTGGTTTGCTTCCAGACCAGAGTGCGCATTTCACATGACAGCGTTTCCCTTGTGCAGCTGCACACGGAGGACACAGAGGGTGGGACTTATCTTGTCAAATGCAGACCTGCGAGTTTTCCCTCTGAGCTGCTTTTTCCCCAGTTGAAATCTTCACCATGCTACCCTTTAATCCTGAGCCCTGGGTGAGGCTTTGTACCTTTTTAAGGATCCCCATTGCCCAAGTTGATTTATGAATTAATGTACCATCATGACATAGTCAGTCCAACTAAACAACCAAGCAATTGTCTTGTTTTCTCTAATTTTAGGTCATCCAAAAAAAGACAGATTTCTTCCCAAAAGACAATTTGCTCTGTCATCTATACATCTATATATCATATATATATATATATATATATATATATTCAGACACTTAGATAAAGATGGAGCAAGAGTTAAGGTAACTCTAATTACTATTATTATTCAATGTATTCTTATTGTGTTATTTGTTTCATTTTCTATGCACTAAGATCAAAATTCCTCTGCTCACATACCCTGGTATGTACACTAGAACAGTATTTCTGATTTTCCTCCAAGTACCACCAGAGATAGAGTTGTGTTACACTGGTGGTACACGTACCACAGTTTAAGAACCATGGGTGTATTACGTATTTAATACATACACATATAATGTGCATGAAAAGTGCAATATAAATAAAGTTTGATTGATTGATTTAGCGATTTACTGCGACAGAAATTTAAAAAAATGTGACAAAAGTACCTGTCAGTGTCAAGAGCCACGAGGGGTTTCTCATCTGGGCTCTGTTCGAGAGAAGAGTATCCTTTGTTTGGCACCACCAACCTAAGGAGCAGCACAACAAAAAGATGAATTCATGAAATATTCAACACAGTAAAGCAGATATAATGCCTTCCTTACAAAACAACAACAAACTACAAATATTTCACGTCAAAAAAAAGAGTGAAACACAGCAGCAGTTTTACCCAAAACAGGATACCCGCACTGAGTTTAACACTGATGTCTTTTAAGGCCACAAAAAGCCACAAATTGGGGCTCATGTGTAGCCTTCCAGCTACAGCCATACCAAGATTATCCTTCTGCTGCATAGACTCAGGTTCAGACCAGTTGGTAGCCTTCCTTATATTTCCACTAATCCATCAGGAAGTGGGATTAGACAGATGAGTCAGTTACAGTGGGGTTTGGATGGTTTAGGCATGGTGCTTTGACTCTTTTATGATCCTTCATATGCACAAATACATTAAATTACCACCTTTTTAAAGTGAAAAATACCTCTTCTGACATTTGACATGTTTCCATCCCAATTTGTCATCCCACCGATGGGTTACTAACCATCTTGCTAAATTTCAATGTTTAACAAAATCAGGTAGAATTCAGCAAGATTTACTGTCATGAGATGCTGGGGGTGTGTCCGAACACACACATACACACGCTTTAGTTGTACATTGCAGATGCGGTGCGTAATAACAACTCTGTGACTCTGCAGTGTCTTCAGTTACGCAGCGCCATAGCTCTGGCTTACCTTAGTCAATTTGGGTGATTGACAGCTCGTTTTAAACCTCTAAATCGGTAGAATCAGGCTCTGGTCTCCAAATGCGTGTGAATCACTTCGTTAGCGAGTCAAAAGGACATAAATGCATATGACGCATTTGTGCGGACATTTTCTCTTCTCTAATCAGAACGATCTAATGTCGCTCTGTAATGATCAATCAGACTGGGATTTGTCCCCAAAGCATGCTGGGAAGTGTAGTTCTTCATTAGAAGTGGTTTTGTTCCGGTGGAAATAACTTGCAAAGGTAAGACAACATTTCTGCTCGTATTTCTTGAAAGACAGTTGTTGTTTTGCTCTTATTTTGGGGCTGGATCCGTGAATCGCGGTCGTAGAATGATAATAATGGTACCGCTGGAATTTGTGGATTCTCCAGCTGACGTGTGTTTTTTTTATTTACATAATCATGCTGATGCTCCGGTGCCGCTTTTCAATGTGTGCGCTGTAGCAGTTTTTTTCGCTCCTGCTGGTTTGATCCATCGGTGTTTCAACCGGTGACCGGTGTTTCATGAACATAAGAATGGTTTATATGAGCTTTTAGTTTCTGACCTTTCTGTGGGTATGCAGCACGTCTGTGTTTGTTAAAGTTAGATATGGTTTTATGACGGTTTTGTCGCTGCGTGTGAGGCTGCCACCGGTACCGGGGCATATGAAGAAGAGGTTAATGTGTTACCTTGTCCTGGCATTCTTCTTTGGTTGCTGATTGACAGGACTTCCCACAGTGCCATTCTTCACCGATCCCTTCCTGGCAAGGTCCCTCTGTTTCTCTGAGCAACCACAGGATGTGAGTTCATTAATAAAAACATCAACGGCACTCACTTAAGGCCACATTATACTTCCCCGACTGCGTAATGCGTTATCTGACTGCGCAAAACCACGGAGACCCCTTGAGGCTTCATACTTCTCCATCATGGTGACGCACACACTGCAATTTCCCGCCCGGTCAGTAGGGGTCGCTACTCAAGGTTGTTGTGCTTTAGGGTACAGTGACCAATGGCGAGAAATTGGCCATTTAGAGTCTCAACATGTGCTGTGGGTATTAAGATATGACGTATTTATAGTTTGGCAGCGACGTTGTTGGCGATGATCAGCTCCACCTCTGTGGACGCTCGGTGTGCACTGTGGCCGGCAGCTTCGCTCGGCCTGTCCTGAGGACCAATCCAAGCTCTTGCCATCTCCGTTGTCCCTTGACGGAGTGACGGACACTTATATATATTATAATATTTTGTGCAGCCGGAGACGATGCAGAGACTCTCCGACAGGCGTAGTATAAATTGGGGTTTAGTGACCACAAAAAACAGATTTGTATGGTTTGATGCTTGAATACGAGAGTGGTGGTATATATTAATACCAAACTAATAATTTCTTCTTTGGCCCTTAACCAAGTATATCCCTGGGAATTTCATTACAAATCATTTACTCATTAAGTTATGCTGCTTAAAGCGTAGTCAACAGCATGATCTCCTTGGTGGCGAATCTACCGTGCTAATTATTATCAACTGATTTCAAATTTGTTAACATGATGACCTTGTTTTTCTTGATGCTCAGCACTACTGTATGTTGAGTACTGTTGGTTGTGATACCTATTTGGACTTGCAGTGGTGAGGGTTTGTAGTTCATGGCCACAGTCTCTCCCTTGGTGTCCGGGTTTGTCTCTGAGGTGGAAGAAGCTGCTGGGTCCTGGGAAGAGAAACACAAAGATCCGAGCATGTTAGCATTTGATTCAACAAAGTGAGGATGTCAGTAACAAATGCTTACATGTTATTATTATACCATGGTCGATCGGCCCAAGCAGGCAAAAGGAAGTTTATTTTAAAGGGAACTTTATTTTATTTAGCACCGTGCTAAAGATACACATCCCATACCACTGAGAAACTCAAACTATAAATAATATTAACCAGGCTTTTAGCTAGGACTTTTTTAGAGGGTGTCCCCCCCTAATGAGCGCGTGCTGGCACCAAAAACTACGGCCAGCACGCGCCTGTGGACGCCCAGGACGCCCGGACACCCTGCTGGCTAAAAGCCTGATATTAACACATGACTAATTCCCAGAAATATACTTCTAACAGATGTTTATATGAATCTATATTTACAACTGTAGTATGTAACTATTAAATAAAACCTGTCTGTTACATTCAAATCATTGTCAAATGAGTTCACACAATGCTGATTAAGGCTATCAGCACCACACAACTCACTCTTTATAGTAAGACGGGAGTGTACACACAAACACTCCCTCTGTCAGGTCTGATAGTTTTGCTTGAAGGATACACTGCAGCTTATAAACATTTTATACAGATAAAATCGGAATTATTTGGCCCAAACGCACTAAAAATAGAACAGCAGAAAGAACAATTAACAGATACTGTTTTATTGTTGTTTTGATCACTCAAATTGTGTTGAATATAACAACTGTATACGGGGGTCCCTTAAATAGTTAACGTTATGGTCAGCTAATGGCAAACTGTCATTACAATCGCTCACTTTGGTCCAATATCATGTCTAATCTATTATCGGTCTCTTCATAGACCTTTAAAGTCCAAGCTTTGTCACTGCTGCAGTTTGCTAATTCAGTCACTGACATTAGAACTGAACTCAGGCTGTTTTATTGTAACACACTTCCAATTAACTTATGCTATACATCATTTGGGCATGTGGAATAGAATGTAGTCCTGAAGGCACAGTGAACGCAGTTCTTAGCACAGACCCTCACTTTATCACTGGGCCACCACTGGCTTACTTTGCCACGAAAATCCGGCTTGAGTCAAATACCCTGGCGAGATATCCCAAGGACTATGGGCTAGTATAGCTGCCTGGTTTGCAGCATCAATAGCCTCAAGTGTTCTGCTTATGTATCTGGCTCTGTCCCTTTTATGTGAGCAGTGATGGCATAGGGAGTCAGCGTGGGAGAACAGAGGGGGTTGCTGTTGGAGACGTGGTTTCCCCTGAGTGAGAGAGGGGAGCTGGGCTGTGCTTGGCCTGTTATGTTGACAGAGCTCCACATTATGCTGTTCCTATACAGGCCTTCCCTTGTTGCACTCTGAGGAACTCCACAGGCCACATGCATAGACTACCTGGCATTTTGT
The DNA here is from genome assembly GCF_963457635.1 of Microchirus variegatus. Lineage (NCBI taxonomy): Eukaryota > Metazoa > Chordata > Actinopteri > Pleuronectiformes > Soleidae > Microchirus > Microchirus variegatus. The sequence goes on from NC_139805.1 coordinate 2,128,628, forward strand.
TTCAAAAACTCTCTCTATAGCAGGGGTCACCAACCTTTTTGAGACAGAGAGTTACCTTAAGGGTAAAAAATAATATGGAGGGCTACCATATAATATTTTTTTGGTTGTTTACCATTTAAATGATTAATATTATGCATTCAACTGCATACACATTCATTCCAGTGCTTACTCCTAACGATTATCAGTTTTTATAAACAATATCAAACATATTTTACTGAGCGATCATACGGAGACATGCAAGTGAGGTGAAGTAAAGTGAGCCCGCGGGCACCGTATTGGCTGCCTGCGGGCTACCAGGTGCCCGCGGGCACCACGTTGGTGACCCCTGCTATAGGAATAGCGGCAAACATTGAGAAGGATTATTTCAGACAATTTAATGGCTGGAGACAAAACTAATTAAGTACCATTGAAAATGAATATAGACTAGGAGTCAAACAGTATAGGCCTGGCCTATTATTGGGGGCTGATATAAGGCATTTTGCCAAAAATCGGCATCAGCGCACCTCAACATTCCAAATATTATTATGTAATGTAATGTAATGATCTTCCTGCCAATTCACAATTCATTGCCAAAAACCCAATAAAATGACAACAGCAAAAAGAAACAAAAGGTTGTGTCTTTCTTGTATGCCCTTAGCTCATTAGAGGGCAGTTCCAGAACAGAGAACACACCGTTTCCACATCATTTTGTATTCAAATTCCAAGTTAAAAAATGCTTAAATAAAGTTTGCTGTTGGCGTTTGTAAAATAAAACATTTAGAGCAGGGGTCTCAAACTCAAATGACCTGGGGACGCCCTATTTTTTAATCCCGTTTCCCCTGGTAACACCGAAACGATGTTGTGATGACGCGCGGGTAAAGAGAGGCGCATGCTGGCCGCAAAAGATCAGTTTGGAACACCAATAAAATGATTCCAACAAGATGTGAGGACACGGTGGAACAGCACCTATTAAATGCTGGAAAGTCTCTTTGCTCAAAAGCGAAACTTGGCTGCAGCGCAGATTATGAACTCCCACCACAGAACTCTCTTATCTCTTTCTTTGAGCAGTTAACTAAAGAGATCAGCTCATCTGATGCATCTGTTATTCCCTTAATTACAGCGTTAAATTGTCTTCTATACAAAGATTGAGACCACGGCGTGAAAACAATGAAAAGTGCGCTCTTGAGAATCTGTCAACACTAAGTTTTACTAAGATCTACTCGGATCTCATCGCGACTGTACTCGATCCTCGTCGTAAAGATCATTATGTTTGTGTCATATAACATATGACACATACGCAGTTTTGATCCACACATCCATATTATGGACTGCGCATAGAGAAATGATCCAATCTGCGTGGGATACACGGGATGCACAGCGGCGCACAATGCAGGAGAGGGAGAAGAACAGTCAGCAGAGGCGGTGCGCAGAAAAAAAAGGCCCGCACCAGATGTGGGGCACCCTCTATAATTGCAATGCCTTGCCTTTAGTGAGGCAAGTACACACAGTCCCAAATTAGATTTAAAAAATTATAATAATAATAAATTGTTACAAAATAGGCATAATAATTAATTTTACTTGCCCTTCCTTCATGAGTCCTTCCAAAATCCTCAGAATGCCACATTTTTACCTCAAATTTCAAAAGCTCTGCATTTCCCCCAATTTTTTTTGGGTGGGGGGGGGGGGTTTACCAAAAGGCAAGATGGGGACACCCTTAAAACTAAAAGCCTGCTGTCTGTCAGAGTAAAACCCTTTGATATGTTATCGGCCGAGCTTAATACAGTGAATAATTAAAGAGATTTCATATTGAGCTGCGCGTGACAGGATTATCTGCTACATCGTGAACAATTGCTGATTGCAAGAAGCCAAACAAAGCAAACCTCCAATTGAGGTGTAACAGCATACATTTTATCAGTTTAAAGCAGAGATCGGAGTCTGTGGTCAAATGTTTTGGCTAAATAAATACTAAAAATGTGAATTAAGTCAGAAATTGTCCTTGCTGGCCTTTGTCTTACAGACAAATGTCCGCTGCTCGTGCTTTTGCTGATAATGACAGCAGCATAGCGAATGTGATTAGCCAGTGCCACCCATTGGCAGCTTGACTGACATTATGTTGAAAATAATAGTTGCATGACAATGTGGATATGGACAATCCTGCATCGATTCCCTGGCAGCACATAATCAATTATGATCATGTAACACTGCTTGTTGTTTTTCCCGGTTGCTGAAAGCTGCAGCTCGGCTGCAGAGGCATTACTTTTGTTTTTGGGGTGGAACATTGCAATTTATTTCATAAAGACATGTTTTAAATTGTATTGAAGCTCATATTTCTCTAAATGTTTATAGGCATGCATGACATTATCCGCATGATATAGTTATCAGCCAACATTGGCTTTAAAATGTATTATTACATATCAGCAAACATGCTAAGATTCAGGCAGAATAAGCTGCTACCTCTTTAATTTATACGCTTGGAAAAAATCTGCAATGTAAATACACAAAATATGATGAAATATGTTACTTTAACTACAGACTAACTGACCTTTGCAGTTGGGCGCAGGGAAAGAATTATACATATCGGCCTAAACACTCCCCAGATATAGCCATATCGGAAACAACTCAAATATCATGCATCCCTAACAGTTTATAATGACTGAGGAAAAGTAGTCGTGTGCATTAATACAGAAAATTGCAATGCACCGTAAGGCATCATGGCAATAAATCAAATAATTAATATAATTGAAACTGAAAAGAATCATAAGACCAATGAAGATGCATAACTCTAATTATGAAGGCAGATCTTTAGGTTATTCAAATTTTAAATAATAGTAACACAACGGCACTAATAGTAAATACAGAAAAGTTTTTGGTTTTTTTCATAGAAATGCATCATTATTGTTGAAGGATATGGCAGAGATTTGTCCTGAGTTTGTAGACATCATTGTATAAAAGTAAAACCAAATTGTGCTTAACATAGAGACAGGTTTAAGTAGAACACTGTACATTCTTGAGGGAGAATGCATTCAAAATGGAAAGATGGGCAATGACACTGTAGCAATGGTGCACTGCTTGCTTCCAACAGTTTGCCTGATGAATAAATTCATATTCTACAGCTTTGTCCTCGACATAGGGCAATGGCAGGGTACACCCTGGACAGGTTGCCAGTCCGTCACAGGGGCCACATATAGAGACAAACAACCATCCAGTCATTACTAATTTTATTTTTGGTCAGGTAATAGGCAATGACATTAAGAGCCTAGTTATGTGAAAGACCAAGTGCTGACAGCTGATGGTCACCATAGACTTGTTTATAAAAAAGTGAAGCGTTGTAAGTCCAAGGGAAAAGCATTTTCCAAAGGAGTTAATGGTCTCAATTGTTCCTTTCAGCTCATCTTCAATAGACCATAATGTCAATTTTGTAATTTACCATTTAATAGAAAAACAAACAATAATGCACAGCACATATGCATGGAAACTAGTGTGATTGACACCGTATACCGCCCAATAGGTGACTGATTGCAGGTGACGTTTGTGAATGTATAGCTCCAAAAATCTTTGGATTATAAAATGGGACTCAGTTTTCCAACTGTTTTCCAACCGGTTTCCAAACTACATCCATTTCTATATACAGGCTATAATGGTTACTTATAGACTTTATTAACATTAACTGTGACAACTGGTGACACATGTTTTTTATGTGTTTAAGTTTACACCTGTAGCCTTGACCTTCAAGATACTTTCCCGTACACTATACCTGCTCTCCCTCAAGGTCACCCCACCCACACGCACAAATACATAATGTGTACACAACACAACGGTGTATCATTTCCATCAGCTTGACCAGAGACTCCTGCTGCCTCCGATGATAAAGAACCACAAGGTTGCTGACACAGCACAAACACGGAGCTTCTGGTGGGGATTATACATCATGGCCTCCCCCTGACCAATGGCAGTGAAGACTGGTACATCAGATGATCACTAAAGCAGATGCCTGCTGTCATTATGAATGATAATGTCAAAAGGACTGAACTGCAATCTCAGTGTATTGCAAGGCAAACTGTCAGACTGATTTAGCCAAGGTGATCAACCTCAAAAATCTGGTTTCACTGCATTTCACTGCTAACAGACAATTATTCAGAAATTGGATATATAGCTCTTTAATTTGTGTGACACAGGGCGTGACATTCTCAACAAAGTGCCAGGTGCCGAGTGCGTTCACGTGGATTAGAAAACACAATTAGGTTATTAGCATTAAAATGTTCAGTCATGTGTGCCACGGCGACTGCGATTGTAACAAAATCAGATATGGTGCATAAGTAGAAGCGAGGGCCTGTGTTTTAGTGAACAAGCTGTCCAAGATGTAGGCACGATCCAAGTATATCTGCAACAGGATTCAATTCCTAGCTGAAATGTGAGAGCAGACCATTTAGATCTTCAGGGGGAAAGAGCTATTACTGCTGCATTAAAAAGGAGACTGTCTGTGCTGGAGATTGAGAAAGTGTGTAGTGTGATTTTTTGCTGGAGTTTGGGAGCTGCAGACTTACCCTCAGGGTCAGTTCTGCCTCTGCCTACCCCCTAAGGCAAACATTTAAAAAGGGGCAGCTGGTGGAGAATGGGAGAGTGTCTTGTACAAAGTGTGGAGAACAAGGATGGCGTATTGGCTGGATTGCTGAAATAAAAGCTCAGCTCAGCCCTGAGTTATTTATAGGTTGGCCATATCAACCCAGACCCTGTGCATGGTTGAGCTTACATTACTATATAAAATAGTGGCATTCAAACCCAGAAATACATGCATTTATGTTTGAAATTAAATAAATTGTAATAGTGATGTTGACATGTGATAAATTGTGGAATGATGAGGCTTCTCTCCCTCTCTTACAAGGGGCCTCCTAGACCTGACCATCATAATCATCATCACCAGGGCTGCACTCCGCAGCGTTATCTGCACACAAAGCTCCCATTAATGCGACCACTTGAGCTCAGGGATCCTGATCCAAATCACACGTCACCACACGACGTAAGAAAAACAGTGACAGACACTGACGCTAACGAGCTAATTTAGTTTTTTAAGAATATGATAGTAGTCAGAGGCATTTACCTTTGTTACTTCAATATTATTATTAAGTTACTGCTGGTGTATTATTTAACTATTATAAGTGTTGTTTGATTGCTCAGTCTGCAAGGAGAGGTAAAGCTTGTGTATGTAATTGCGTTTTAACACCATTAGTGTCATCATTTCAAGATTTGTATACTTAGATGGGGGAGGGGCTGTTGTCCATACTATATTCATATTAAATATATGAGCTTAGATTAAAAAAAGATTGACTAATGTTAGAAAAATATTTCTTATTTTACCAAAAATCAAGTTTTAAATGTTGCTATGTTACAAAAACATGCACAAAATTATATAACGTTATAAAAAAAATTCTTATGTTACAAAAACTATTTTTTTTTACAAAATGTTATGATATTACAAAAAAATACTAAATGTTTATAAATATTACTTATAAAAACATGTGACCAAAGATATATTTTTTAACTGGACATTATAAAGTGAAAAATAAGAATCTTTAATAAAATAGTATTAAATACTGACTTTGTAGAATAACCCCCACCCTTTGTGGCACTTCAAAATAAATCACCAGTCCTGTATGTTGACGAGCTAGTAAGGCATTTTCAAGTCAATCACATTAAATATTCATGTTTTTTTCCCTTTTACGATCCCTATGTGATCAGTTCATAGTGCTTTATTTTATCGTGATACGTGATTCAATCGTATTATTGCTCCATTCCGAGCCGCCCTATCCTTTCTTGTGGATTATCAACGTTACACCCATCCCAAAGATAGAGCCAGTCCTGCGGCTTTCCGTTAGCTATCGCACGCATGCTAGGTGGTACAGCTGTCGCCGTAGATGTCGCACAAGCAAAACATTAAACGAACAATTGTGCCGTTTGCAACAGACAGAATGACTTTTGCTTTTTAACATGTGTTTTTCTGTGTTTTTCGTCTCTTACCAATGGCTGTGTCTCCCCGTTGACTGGAGGCACTTGGAACCTGTCGATTTCTTCCATCATTTTGGCAAAAGTGTTATGAAACGACGCAGTGGTTGAAGACAAAACGGTGACTTTGTATCTAATTATCCGGGTTGACGACGCTCGCTCGTCGGGAAACCGTCGTTTTTCAGCATTATAGCGGTTCCTTTTCCTCCATCCTGACACAGAGGTGACTCGACAGCAAAACAGCAGTAACCGCCCCACTTCCGGGTCTGTGGAATATTCATGTAGAGCTCGACCAATCACAGAGGAGATAATATTAGAATGCGTAGTGGGGCAAAGTGATGTTTTAAAATTCCAAATATTTATATTATTTTTCTCATTAGCTTTCATTTACACGATTCAAATTTTTTTTTTTTTTATGTTCCTATAAAACGGAAATTTAGTGAATAGAAAGTGAACTATCTTGACTCCGGTTGGATCCAGACCTACCGAAATGGCTGGTTGTCTTGGCAACCGATATACAGCAGCAGTCAGCTGCTACAAGGAGCCAGTCTAACCATTTAAAACTTTGTTTTAAACTTGGATTCTTCACCACACAGCTGTTGGACTTTAAACCAGACACTTGTAGACGCGATGTCTTTGCACAACAACAACGCTGCTGCAGCCCACATGAGAAAGGTAAGAGGACGTTTGTAGGGTTTGTCTTAGCTAAACTGGCAATAGCTACAGCACTATTTAGTGGTGACTGCATAAAATCATACATTACAGTATAAAAAATATATAGTCATTGAACAAAGACATTAAGTTATTACATATAAAACCTATATAGTGTATAGTTATTACACGCAAGAAGACATTTAGTTACTATATTTAAGTCCATACAGTATAGTCAATTACAAATAAAGGCCTTTAGTTATGTAAAACCATAATTGTATAGTCATTTGACAAAAACATATTGTCATTGCACATTAACATACTGTGCAGTCATTACATATAACACATATTAATTACACACAGTGTAAAACATATTCAGAAAATATAGTCACAATATGTCACAGAAAAGTATGATCGTTACATAGAACCACATAGAGTCACAACACATAAAAACAGAAAAGACGCCGATCATACAAACACAAAGCAAACAGTGAAATAAAGCACATTCCCACCACCTCAGGTCTGTTTGAAGTGAATTTGAATGAAGTGAACGTATTTAAATGTGTCTAGTTTTGCATCTTTTTGCTTCTTGTTCCAGCTTTTGTGGTGCATAGGGCCAGAGTACTGATTGGTTATTTTAAGTCTCCTTCTCAAAGTTTGACAGACACAAACTGGGCCTTTATTTAAAGCCAATTTCCAGTGTCAGTGTTGGTTCTTAATGCCTTGGTTCACATTGTGTCATTTGAAATTGCTCTATAGCCAAGAGAGACAAGAGAGAGACCATTTAACATGCTAAATGTTCGTTTTGTTTACTCGTGATCCATTTTCCACATTTTACCATAAAGTTGGTGACTTTTATTTTCATACAGATGTCAACCATTCAGAAGATATCAGGCACGAAGCCTGGCGACGGATTGATTGAGTCTCACGGGAAAGGACTCATTAAGCCCGCTGGTCAAGTGGAGCTGTCTGAGACTGTGAGAGAACAACAGGGATCTGTGTGGAACGATCTGGTCCACGATTTGCTGTTGTTTTGTGATCATTACCTTTTGTTAAATAAGTGTGCCATCTATCACTAGGCACTGCAAGAGGAAATCACGAGGATCCTTACAACAAACAACCCACATGCTCCCCAAAATATTGTACGCTACAGCTTCAAGGTAAGGAAGTTGGTGAACCCTCATCCAGCTCTGTGACTATTAAAAGTACATTTCACCAGTGTGGGATCAGTAAAGTCTAATCTCTTAATGTCACATCAGTGTCAGTTAGAGAGGCAACTGCCTCCGTATCAAATATTTACATTTTCAAGATGACAGTAAACGTGTTTCTTGTGTTCCTCAGGAGCGTTCCTACAAGACCTGCGTTGTAGATCAGATGGCTGTTCTCTTTGAGATGGAAGGCAGTCTCGTGCATGAAGATTCCGATGAGGGTCGTAGACTGAGGGCCAGAGGGTGTCTCTTTGAAGGTAAGAACATGCTGTGTCTGTAGATCACCTAAGAACACTATTGTCGGACATTTAAAGGGACACTGTGTAGTATTTATGGGTTTATATGACCCAAAATCCACTTTTTTATACATATTATGTGCTCCTGCATTGTCTAGTCGCTGTATAATAGTTTTTGTTTCATTTTCGTAGTGTTTCAAAAAGTCATGTAAAATAACATGGTCGCGGGCCGCGGTTGCATAGCCACTGTTAGCAGCGAGACGCCATGTTTCTACCGGAGCCTGTAAGGACAAACGCGAGAGAACAAATCAAGCGTCTCTTTACTTGTAGCTGAAGTCCCGCCTCCTCTCTCTCCGCTTCGTCTGCTACGGCCGTGGTAGCTCCGCCCTCTCCCTCGCCTCACGAACCTCATCTGCTGACACGGAGAAAGACGACGAGGACGACATTTGACCGGCTGAGGATACCGTAGCGCTCAGGGAAGGGAGGGGGTGAGCAGAGGAGCAGTTCTTTGTTGTAAATGTCAGCCTCTCCTCTAGATGGCACTATATACTACTTACTTCACCTTTAATGCATCTTTTTAAATTCAAGTGTAGTCCATGCTTGCATCCACAAGGTGTCGCTTTCAGCATCCATCCATATTCTAGCGCTTTTATCCTCCACATGAGGGTCAGGGGGGAGCTGCGTTTTTCAGCATGTCAGAAAATTAAAGAAATGTGAGAAGTCTTTTTTTTTTTGCCTTTCTGAACAGTCAAATTATGATTTAACATTTTTCAGAGGCAGTCGACACAGAGACAGAACCAGATGAAGAAAAACCAGAAACTCCGGTAAATAGAAAGCTGTTTGTTGCTGCACTTAATGCCGCAATTCATAACTTTTGGTGATTTCTGTTGTTGTTGATGATGTTATTGTTCATATTTGTTGGTCTACTTGAACAGAAATGATGTACAATTAAATGTATACTGAGTCCGTCATCTTAAACTCTGTGGAGCAATACTATCAGGCCTGACTGAGGGAGCATTTGTGTGAATACAGCAGCAGAACGTATCTCCTCAAACCTTTGAGCAATATTAGTTTTTTTAAATCAAACCACAGCTTTTGCTTTGGGGTAATATATCAGTTTAACTACTTCTTTATTGCTGAGTGTCCAAATGTCGAGAGTGTGACAGGAGCTACAAAACCAGTGCCATAGGAAAAAAAGTTGCTAAAATAATTGGAGTTATTGGGAAAATTAAATACATCATCCCTCAAAAGACTCTTATAACTATATACAATAGTCTTATATACCCATATTTGACTTACTGTAACATTGTTTGGGGATGCGCTTGCCGTACAACTCTACACCCTCTTATAATTCTCCAAAAGAAATTCACAAGGATAGCAACTGCTTCTGATTTACGCTCACACACGGCTCCTTTATTTCAAAAACTTAAAATACTCAATATCCACGATATCGATAAACTACAAATGAGTATATTCACATTCAACTTTCTTTCCAACAATCTCCCCAATATATTTGATAATTTCCTAAACCCTAATTCACTTGTACATAACTATTATACTAGGCAAAGAAATCAACTCCATATTCCTCTCTTCCGCACATCATTAGCACAGTAAAATATAAATGTGTCACAATATGGAACAGTCTTCAGATAAATATACAAACAATTTCCTCTTTTCTGACCTTTAAAAAAGCCTTGAAAACCCATCTCATAAGTCACCCTAGCCTCTTGTAGTAATCTTATATATATACGTTTTTATTCGACCTTAATTTAGTCTATTAATTAATTGATTATCCTTATTGATTGTTACTACATTTTATGTATTATTTTGCTATATTACTTATCGATTATAAATCATTTTTGATTACTATAGAGGAGGAGGGCCTAGTATAAGCTATAAAGCTTCATCCCTCCTCCTGCACCTGTTTTTATCTATTGTGTATCGCATTAAATATTATGTATTTTTTTTTTCTGTGCAAATAAAACAAAACAAAACAAAACAAACAAAAACCTCCCTTTGTTGTTTTCCCACAGGCTACACCTGCAGAAGACGGAGGAGAGGTGGAAGAAGTTGGAGAAGAGTACAGACCAGATAGCGTTGCCTCCAAAATTGACAGGAAGGAGCCGAAACAGACTAACCAGTTCAACTTTAGTGAGAGGGCCTCCCAGACCCTTAATAACCCACAAAGGGTATGATTGAGGAGTGCAGCCAAGATATCTAAACATTATAATGTAAAATTTTATATATGGCAATAGTCATAGCGTATTATATCTAGAGTTTCAGTGGAGTCATTTCTTTGTTTCTGTAGGACAGAAGCTGCCAGACTGAGCCACCTCCACGCTGCACATTCTCTGCCACTGCCAGTCAGGTAATGTATTATAATGTAATACATATCATTTTTAAACATATTATGTTTAAAAAAAATGATAAAAAATGATATTCATTCATTCTCACCGACTGTAATAACTCCTATGCTCTTTGCAGTGGGAGATCTATGATGCATATGTGGAGGAGCTGCAACAACAAGAAAAGTCTCAGGTAAACTGACCACTCACCAACCTCCCTTCAAGATTTGTATGTAACAAGTCCTTATCCATCACATACATATACAATCCAATCCAACTTTATTCATAAAGCTCTTTAAAAACAACAACAGCTGAAAACAAAGTGCAGTACATCAGAGATAAATACAACAAATAAGATATAAAAGCCTACTAAATAAGTCACGCAATAAAACAATAATATGAAAAGATAAACAAATGTCTCATACTGGGTTGAGTAAAAATGTGTTATTATTTCATGTACAGTATATGTATGTATATGTATATACATACATATACTTATGTACTACATTCAACATTTTATACCGATTATTTATACCTTCTTTAACCTCCAGGGCAAAATGCCAGTCAGTAAGCCAGTTTGATTTGAGTCATTCATATTGTATTATAATTATTCACAGAGAGACAAAGAAAACATGAGTGAGTTGGCTACAGTTCACACAGCAGCTGGGGATCTAATGGCAGATGAGCATCTACTGGCCTGTATCTGGCATCCAGTGTTGCTGTGCTGTGTTACATCATTTTGCATCAATGATTTATTTTCTATTATCCAAATTTCTGGCAGCATGTTGAACTAAGTCAGGGGTCTGCAACCTTAAGGATGAAAAGAGCCATTTTTGTCGTCTCTCCACCCAAATAAAATTCATTTGGAGCCGCAAAAAACCCACAAGATGAAGATAATAACACATTTAAAGATTTTTATACAGACAAACTATATACAATAGTAATAGTCTCTTTCATTTATGACATTTAAGAACTACAACATGTTCAGTTTATACCCAACCTCTAGACCCCGTAGACCTGGTTCTTCCATTGTTTCATTGTTTGTGGCAAATTAAAGAAATTAAAATGAACCCACTTTGAAATAAATGAAGCAAATATTTGGATTGTATGTTGTTTATGCTCGAGAAAACGGTACGTGGATCTCCAAAGATGGACAGGACACATCCAAACATGTACTGAATATTGCATTTTACATCGACGTTGGATGTGATGCACAAGATATTAAAACACTTTTATTTGTCGCCTTGATCTCTAAAGCTACAAGGAGCCACTGCAGAGTGGCTGAAGAGCCACATGTGGCTCTAGAGCCGCAGGTTGCAGACCCCTGAACTAAGTGATTTGGATTATGTAGAATTAAAAGCAATGCATACGTTATTTTAAGTATATTAACGATCTAATGGATCTAAAGTATAAGACAGCTCTTGAATGTCCGGTCAGTTGTATCGCTAAGGGTGGACTTGGATTTTGTAAAATAACATTAATGACAAATATACATTTTACATGGTCTTTATTAGTTTAGTAGAACATCTCTGTATGGTTGGCCGACAGCTAAGTGGAAACAGTCGTGCCGGCTTACTGAAAACCTGGAAGAGACTGTGCAGAGTCAGTCGTCACATCAAAAGTTAAAACTTTTTTTTACACCATACAAGTGGCTAAATTGGTAGTTCATTGGTCACTGTGTTTTGTTTGTGTCTTTGTTGTAGAGCGATGACGCCACCAAACTTAAAAAAGCGGCCAAGATCCTTGAAAGAATGGTCCATCAGAACATATTTGATGACATAGCACAAGGTATGTTCTGTTCAGCTTGTCACGTGACACCAAAGTCCCACATCGTATAATTCGGGATGTCTCACATTTTGTTCTCTCCTCTCAGATTTCAAATACTTTGAGGATCCGTCGGATGAATTCAGGGATCCAGAGGGAACCCTTCTTCCTCTGTGGAAGTTCCACTATGACAAAGCCAAAAGACTGTCTGTCACTGCCCTCTGCTGGTAAGATTGCTGTCTATGCTCTTCCTGTCATTGTGTATCAACTCTACTGGATAACTTTTTAAAGTATTTGTCTTTAATAGGAATAACAAATATCAGGACCTGTTTGCTGTGGGTATGGGCTCATGTAAGTAGCATCAGAATCAGAACCTCTTTATTGTCATTGCACACAGTACAACCACATTATTTAGGTCAATGAGTTGTTATGTAACTATTTCATATAAAATATCTAATGTGTTTTTCTTGATTCTCAGAAAAATTAAGTTGAGGGGCGAGTTTAAGGGCTGTATCGCCCTCAATATTGAGATTTTCCGAGACCACCCTTGGGAGCAAGGGCTACCCAGAATGCATTGCGTGTTTTGATATAACAAAGATGGTGCCCGAAAGCAGCATATTATAGATTACTGAGGTCATTGTTGCGTAACATTTATTTTTATTTTACGATCTTTTGTCAATAGCCGGCCGGTGCGGACAATCAGAGAGTATCATCTTATAACTAACTGACAACCTAATAACTTGACTGAAATAAAATAATAAATAAATAATCGTGACGTAAATGTGTTCTTCTTCTCCTTCTTTTTTGGAGTTGACAGACTGAACGCAGCTTTCACGTTATTCTGCCCCCTACAGTCTGAAGACGTATCTGCATTTAAGGGCTGTCCCATTTCTAAGTGACAAAATAACCCTCAACACTTGGTTTTGAGGGACAGTTAAGATAAGGGTTGAGCTTGAGGGTTAAGATAGGAATTGGTATTGGCCCAATAAGTCATTATTTTGAGGTAGTAAGTCATCATCTTGAAATAGAAAATATTGTTTGAATTAGTAAGGCATTATTTAAACTTTCATTCTTTGGCAGACATTGTTTACATTTTAAACGTCCCTGTGTCCCTCTCCTGACCAGATGACTTCAGTAAACAGGGCCACGGCATGCTTCTCGTTTACACATTGAAGAACTCGTGGTTTCCCGAGCACATCTACCCCACCACGTCGGGCGCCATGTGCCTCGACATCCACAAGCAGCGTTCCTACCTGGTGGCAGTGGGGTTCCACAGCGGCTGCGTGGCCGTCTACAACTTGAAGCAAGAGGGAACGGAGCCCGTGTTCAAAAGCACAGCTAAAACTGGGCAACACACTGATCCTGTCTGGCAGGTGAAAAAACAGACAAACACCGCACAGGTTGATTGTCCAGGTTCAGTCATGCCACCGTTACACAAATACTTTTTCTCCAATCACTCAGTCACCTGAAAGTTAAACTCTAACATTTTTTAATGCATCCATCCATCTTCTACCCCTTTATCCTACACAGAATGGTTGCGGGGGGTGCTGTGCCAATCTCAGTTTACATAGGGCAATAGTTCACCAGTCCATCACATGGCAACAACCATTCAATTTCTCACATTCATATTGCATATTTGGTAACGCTTTCTTTTACAGTCCCCTAATTACCAGGTATTTACCTGGTAAATTCATGGTAACACCAAAGTGTTACTAGGTAATTACCAATGGTAATAAGAAAGTAAATACAGTGAAACTGTTGCCAAAATACTGGGCATTTACCTGGTAACTATATAGTTAATTATAGCGTGTTATTACTGCTGTTAATAAGAAGGTATGTACAGCTAAACTATGGCAAAACTATGGTAAATGTAAGTGTATTATTGGGTTATAAACTGGTAATAAGCAGGTACCTACAGTCCCCTAATTACTAGCTATTTACCCAAGGGTTAATCTAACAAACCTAACCCTAAAAATGTGTGTAATTACATGGAAACAAGCTTGGCTTTCTTTTACAGTACAGTTTTACTTTACTTACCGAGTACATTACCGTGCATTACCCAGTATTTTGGCAACGGTTTCACTGTATTTACTGATCTTATTACCCTTGGTAATTACCTAGCAACACTTTAGTGTTACCATGAATTTACCAGCTAAATACCAGGTAATTAGGGGACTGTAAAAGAAAGCGTTACCGCATAGGGTATAATTATATATTGATGTTCTCATGTTTTGAAGCACTCAATTTGTCATGATATGATATCAAGGCTTTTTTTTCTTCACTCATACAGTGTGTACGAGATATTGCAGAACATCAGCAATATATATGAGAAATTGCATTCCATTGTACAGTTTGGTGCAATTATAATAAAGCTTTCAATTAGATTCCGTTGGTTTATTTCATTCAGGTACGCTGGCAGAAGGATGACATGGACAACAACCACAATTTCTATTCGGTGTCAGCTGATGGCCGAGTTGTGTCTTGGACGCTTGTTAAGGTTAGTGAGGAAATTATTTATTTACGGATATCTTTCCTCACACTGTCACAAGTGAGTCTTATTCTGGCAGGTTCAGCATGTAATGCGACCGTCAAGCTGCTTGAAAATAAAATGCTAATCAAATATTTGGTGTGTGAACTCCGGACGTACATTTGCTCAAATTCACGCATGTTCATTGTTGTTATTGCCTCTGTATACAGTATATTGACATCTGCATCACTGTGTAAACACATTTGCAGAATGAGCTGGTCTTTACCGACATTATCAGGTTGTCAATGAACGGTGATATATCCGAGGGGCTAGAACATGCACAGCAGTCCAGCATCGGTAAGACTTAATTCACTCAGCATGTCATTATTGTACATCTATGTACCGTATGTGGCTATACAATTTAGCTACTTGTATAAATACAAATGTATTCTATATCTGATATCACTCTTAAATGTTCCACTACATCAAACAAGGTGTAATAAAAGTGTTTCATGTCTCTTGTCCACAGCTTGTGGAACAGCATTTGATTTCCACCAACACATTGACTATCTCTTCCTAGTTGGCACTGAGGATGGAAAAATACAAAAGGTATGACCGAGTTCACGATGCCCACTTGATGTAGATATTAAATCGATGTTGTTGTTGACGTCAGTTACTTTGGCTGTCTGATGCACAGCAGAGAACAGAATCACAACAGAACTTAGTGATAGTAACATAGAATGTTATATATACTGTATGATATAAACACATCTATGATGCAAGATTCATTACATGGCAATCACCTATAGTAAGTCATCAGTTTGATCAACAACGTAATCAATAGCAAAGCTTACAAGTTAAAAAAAATTATTGCCAAGCAATAAAGTACACATAGACAATACAGTGACCGTTATAGTGTAATACTCATCCATGCCAGTGGGTGGCAGTAGGGAGCGTAGGAGTCGATCACTTATTAAGACAACAGCATTTCAGCTTTGTATACATCAGAACAGGCCCAGGTTTCACATTGAGGTGAATGCATTTAAAAAAAAAAAAAAACTAAACTGTGTTTACATGTACTGTATAAGGTGTCATTTTGTAACATTTTGGTGTGTGATGTTGCTTTGGGATTTTTCTGAATCTAAAAATGTGATTTGCCCCAAAAAGGGT
Source organism: Microchirus variegatus (assembly GCF_963457635.1). Taxonomy (NCBI): domain Eukaryota; kingdom Metazoa; phylum Chordata; class Actinopteri; order Pleuronectiformes; family Soleidae; genus Microchirus; species Microchirus variegatus. Next base: position 2,144,448 of record NC_139805.1, read on the forward strand.
TGAAAAACATTATAGCATTAGAGCAGTGTTTCCCAATCCTGGTCCTCGGGGAACCCTGATCCCGCATGCTTTAGATCAGGGGTCTCAAACGTAAATTATCTGCGGGCCACTGAGTGTCCTGCCTCGTCAGGAAGATCAGATGAAGTGGAAAAAATGTCCAACTTTTTGTGAAAACAATAACTCATTACATAGCAATAATGACATATAATTGAATGATTTTTTTTTTGAAAAAAAAATAAAAAATCGAAAAAGTTTTCCAGCCCTTTTTGCTCTGGTGCTCCACCTGCAGACATGTTATGGTACTGCAACCAGTAGTTCTTTATAGATGTCATTCATGAAGTAGATATTTGTAATTGTGTTGATGTATAAAGTGGAAATGCTTGTCCTCACTTTGTCAGCAACCCAGTCCTCAGTATGTAGCAAGTACAAGAATGTGTGTGTGTGTGTGTGTGTGTGTGTGTGTGTGTGTGTGTGTGTGTGTGTGTGTGTGTGTGTGTGTGTGTTCTTGTACTTGCGCCATACTGAGGACCAGTGAGGGTTTTTAACCAACAAAGTGAGGACATTTTTACGGAGTGAGGACATTTTGGCCGGTCCTCACTTTGTTTTCAGTGAAATCACTTCCTTAGGTTGCTATAACATGCTATACTCTGTTTGTCAAAAAAAAAAAAAATCAAATTTTGGACGACATAGTATAGTATAAGTTTTTTTGTCAAATTTTGGACCAAACATTTTGCGTAATTTTTTTTCAGATTTTGGACCAAACATTTTGGGTCCAATTTTTTTTCTTCAAATTTTGGAACAAACATTTTGGGTCCAATTTTTTTTTTTTTAATTTTGGACCAAACATTTTGGGTCCAATTTTTTTTTCAAATTTTGGACCAAACATTTTGGGTCCAATTTTTTTTCTTCAAATTTTGGACCAAAAATTTTGCATCAATTTTTTTTTCAAATTTTTGACCAAACATTTTGGGTCCATTTTTTTCTTCTTCAAATTTTCGACCAAACATTTTGCGTCAAATTTTCGACCAAACATTTTGGGTAATTTCTTTTTTCAAATTTTGGACCAACCATTTTGGGTCCAATTTTTTTTTTCAAATTTTGGACCAAAAATTTTGCATCAATTTTTTTTTCAAATTTTGGGTCAATTTTTTTTTCAAATTTTGGATGACAGTATAGTATGACGTTTTTGTCAAATTTTGGGTCAATTTTTTTTTTCATATTTTGGTCCTCACTTTGTCAGCTCTTTTACCCGGTCCTCAGTATGCAGCAAGTACAAGAATGTGTGTGTGTGTGTGTGTGTGTGTGTGTGTGTGTGTGTGTGTGTGTGTGTGTGTGTGTGTGTGTGCACCCACCCTGTTGGGAGCCCCTTAGGCTTGACATGAATGAGTTTGATGAGTCTCCTTAAGCGGAGGTTTTTGGACGGCCTCCCACCTTCTCTAAGCTTATATCCTTCCTTTACTTTAGTCAGAGGGAGAGACACATACATTTTAATTTGTTTGCAATTACTGTGTGCACTCATTCTAGTGATTTACAGAGATAAAAGCTTTAAAAGAACTCAATGACAAATGCACACGCCACTAAGTTTGGCAGTCCTTTTTCAGATTAAACGCTGTGCTCAGTGAAACTCCATCTATTGTGGCTCTCGTGTGAGCGTCTCATTGTGAGTCCCTGATACGTTTGGGGAAAGGGAGGGCTGAGCAGAAGAATCCTCCATTTGTTGCACTCTGCAGTCTCACCATTGGATGCCCGATGGTGTATAGCGTGTTCACTCATTCCCACTGATTCGGTCGATCAGAGTCCACACCAATAAAGAAACGCGTGCATTTGCAGAGTCATTTGACCAGGAGTGAATGACAACTGAGCTGCAGCACAAAACATAAGGGATAAAAAAAAGTCACAGACCGATGGCAAAATACACCACCGTAAACAAAAGGTTCCATGTATCTGTAACACATACAGTATTACAAAATAATAAGAGCTTCCTTGTTGACTTGCTAATGTCTAATTGCACCATTTGAAGCATGTTGTTGGGCTTTGTAGCAGGTAATGGATGAGATCAAAGACAAGACTGAAGTAGCATTAGAGGAAGGGAACAAACTGACACAATTACTTTACCCAGCAGATATATTACCAGACACTTACCCAGCATGTGTGATGATATATGATCTGACATTTCAAGGTTCAGTGACACAGAAACCCCAAGAGCGGACAGATTAAGAATATTTCACTATATATATTCACTATAGCTGCAGGTCAGCTATGAATCTGTTTGTGTTTGGAGACGCAACAGCTTTCCACACGAGGCAGAAGATTTTTTTCCACAAGACTGTCCAGTTAAATTTATCCCTGCAATATAGCTTTGCTGCTGCGTTACTGCTTTTGTCAACCCTTTTGTGTCAGTGGCAAACAAACAGTGGACATTTTAAAAGGTAATTCAAAATGAACCACAATTGCATTTCCCTCTTTGGGTTAAAACTGTCAAGGAATTTATTAAGCCTCCTTTCAGTGCCCAGGCAGAAATGTGTTTATTTTGTCAATAAGATAATTCTTTGTTTGTTATGCTGCTGTGCATTTTTTAACTGGAGCAGAGAAGACAGAACACATATCACCCCCATTTTGGCCTCACTCACGTCTGTCCAGACGATAAAAGTTTGACGGTTCCCTCCAACCAATGCCTCCATTCCTGGAGGGAAAGGATGACGGCCAGAAGCTCCTTATTCCCCACGTCGTAGTTCTTCTCGGCAGGTGAAAGGCAGCGACTGAAGAAGGCACAGGGGTGAAGCTTCTGGTCGTTGGGGTCTCATTGGGAGAGAACCGCCCCTACTCCAGTGTCAGAGGCGTCGACTTTCACAACGAATTGCAGTTCGGGATTGGGATGTGACTGGCTTGGCGGATTGGCGCCGGAGCCGTTGGAAAAAAAGAGTTGTCCTTTCATAAAGAGTGCAACTACAACAGCTGAAAAGTTGGTGGAGGAGATGTTCTCTCGCTTTGGAGCCCCTGCTGAGTTCCATAGCGACCAGGGGCGTAACTTGGAGTCCCGAGTTTTCAGTGAGGTCTGTCAGCGGTTGGGGATGAGCAAGACGAGGACCACCCCGCTCCACCCTCAAAGTGATGGGCTAGTTTAATCTTACGGTTTAATTGTACCCTGGCTACCCAACTTGCCATCCTTACCAGCCAACACCAGCAGACTGGGACCGTCATTTACCCCCGGTCTTTTGGTCTTATCGGACTTCCGTCCAGGAGTCCAGCCAGTGCATGCCTGCTGCTCTCATGTTTGGGAGAGCGATCCCGACACCAGTGGACCTAGTGTTTGGAGCCCCACCTGAGCCTGAGATTCCTGGAGGGAAGGAGATGGACTACTTCTGCAGGTTGAAGGATCACCTGCACGTCGTTCATGACTACACTCGCCAAGTTCAGGGCAACTCTGGAGCACAGCAAAAGAGAGCCTACGACAAACGGTGCCGGGGACGGGCTTTCATACCAGGTATGGGTGTATTGTCCTGTCCGCAAGAAGGGTGTCTCCCCGAAGCTCCAGAGCCACTGGCAAGGGCCTGGTGAAGTTGTAGCCCGGCTGTCTGAGGTGGTGTACCGGGTACGCATGCCTGACAGGGGTCGTGTGGTGTGGTTGCATCAAGACAGGCTTTCACCCTATCGGCCACTTGCCCCGTCTGCTGCTGGAGTGGAGGACGTCAGCAACAGCCCACACCCTGACCGGTGTGACAGTTTCCCTAATACACTTTATGGGAGTCCTAGGCGGCCTGTCCGCCAGCGACAACGCTCTGGGCATTTAAGGGACTTTGTGTTGAGTGATGGGGTTGTCGAGGATGACTGATCCCTCAGGTGGGGGCTATGCGGTGACGGGAGCAGTACCGGTTGCGGACAGTGAGCGCTGATGGCGCAGAGACTCATGGGAGTGGCTTCTTATGTGGTGACACAACTGTTATTGTTGTGATGTGTTGCAGTTTGACGTTTGGTCTGCATGTTCTGAGTGTTGTTGTTATGCCCTGCTGTGTTCTCCCCTGATGGGGCGGGGGATGATGTCCATGATGTCCATTAAATGTTCGTGTCTCTGGTTGTTAATAAAGTTACGGACTTACTCGCTGCCGAGAACACTCGCGAGCGCTGCGTTGAACTAACGATCTGTCTCTCGAGACTTTCTTCCGCTTGAGCTCGCCCACAATAATAATAAACATAGAAATGAGGGTAAATGCAACCTGATTGTACAAGCATTGCGTAAATCTGTATTTCACATTGTGTTAGTGTTATGTAAGCTAATACACTGGGGTTGTTCATGGACATTATAGACACTGGAATATTTTCAATTCAATGCAAAACCATCATTCTCTGTAAAAAACTAGTAAAGCACTCGGAGCCAAGGCAGCTCAGCCTTTTGGAAACATTAAAAAAAAAAGTTGCTAACTAACAAACAAACAGACAAACAAACAAACACCGGCGAAAACATAACCTCCTTGGCGGAGGTAATAAGATATAGCAGTTAAGGTGACATATCTTAACTAAAGCAGGAAGACAGATTTTACAACCTAACCTAAAATAACTTAACCGTGCCAAGCTGTTAGTTGGAGGAACAGGAATAATACGTTTGTCTATCTTTGCTTTTTACTTCAGCCTCATTATATGTTTCTGCAATTTTGCAAAACCATTTGGAAGGTAATTGCAAAATGAGGGTGTTACATCTCCTCGGAGGCTGCAGTTATTTGATATGCACTCCAACTACCAGAACCATGGGACCTTTAATGTGCACCTGAGGAAGCATTCGGAGTGTTAATCTGTTTTGGATGTTTTATAAAGCCCTTAACTTTTCAAAGTACAAGAGAAGTCTAGCATTGGCATTAAAAAAATAACATAGCTGTGTGCAAATTACACCAAATGTTACAGCTTTCTCCATCAAGTGATGAATGTGCTCTGTCTCTGAACACTGTATTAAATATCACATTATTTTATATTATTATAATCTATTTTTATATCACCATGTTTGTATCATTCACTTTGTTTCACTTTGACTGTTCCTCTATTCCACAGTGCTCCAAGACTTATTCAAGCCAGTTCCTGGAGACCTTTGATGCTCACCAAATGGCAGTGCATGCTGTGAAGTGGAACCACTTTCACCCAAAGGTCTTCATCTCCTGCAGTTCAGACTATACTGTGAAAATCTGGGACCATACCATCAAGTAAGTCAACTGTTATAGTGAATAACTGCTTCTACTGTAAGGTTTAAGATGATCATTCTGGGCTCTTATATCACAGGTATACAATTATGGTCATATTTTATGTCAGAATTTAGAATAACATTTAGTTTTATATTTATTCCCATTTGTTTTTCTAATTTCATTCATTAATTTCGAATCAAAATGTCTAAACTCAGTGCCCATGATACATAATGTGCCTACTGTTGCAGAGAGTGGGAAGCTTTTGATGGATGGATGTATTTTGTGCTGGAGCACATCTGCAGTAGAGGATTTACATCTCAGGAGTAAAGATAAAAATACTGTGTCACAGTCTTCCTTTCAAACATTAAAGCGGACCTAGACCGGAAGTTCAAATTAACTAGCTCTGGCAGCATGTTTTTACAATTCTTTCACTGCAAGTGTAGGTTGCCTCGTCTTGTTGCTCACAGAATAACAACTGCAGTTTAATACTGCACATTTTAATGCTGAGTGACTTGGTGTGTTTTAGAGAGTAATAGGCAACATATCATTATTACTCTTACAGTGCTATGCAAAAGTTTGGGCACCCCTGTAAATGATTGTTCAACATCATGGTTTAGGGGAAGGATACAGAAAGCTATCTCAGAGATTTACGCTCTTAGTTTCAACTGTGAGGAACATTGTGAGGAATTGGAAGACCACAGACACAGTTCTAGTTAAGGCCTGAAGTGGCAGACCAAGAAAAATCTCAGATAAACAGAGGAGAAGGATGGTGAGAACAGTCACAGTCAACCCACAGACCAGGTCTAATGACCTACAACATCATCTTGCTGCAGATGGTGTCACTGTGCATCATTCAATTATACAGCGCACTTTACACAAGGAGATGCTGTATGGAAGAGTAATGCAGAAAATGCCTTTTCTCTGCACCCACCACAAAAAGAGTCGCTTGAGGTATGTTAAAGCACATTTGGACAAGCCAGCTTCATTTTGGAATAAGGCGCTGTGGACTTTAAACTAAATTAGAGTTATTTGGGCAAAACAAGTGGCGTTATGCATGGCAGAAAAAGAACACAGCATTTCAAGAAAAACACTTGCTACCAACAGTAAAATTTGGTAGCGGTTCCATCATGATGTGGGGCTGTGTGGCCAGTGCAGGGACTGGGAATCTTGTTAAAGTTGAAGGTCGCATGGATTCCACTCAATATCAGCAGATTCTGGAGAACAATGTCCAGGAATCAGTGACAAAGTTGAAGTTGTGTCAGGGCTGGATCTTTCAACAAGACAATGACTCTAAACTGCTCAAAATCTACTAAGGAATTCATGCAGAGGAACAAATACAACGTTCTGGAATGACCATCTCAGTCCCCACACCTGAATATTATTGAGAAGTTGTGGTGTGATTTAAAGAGGGCTATCCATGCTCGGAAACCATCAAACCTGACTGAACTGGAGATGTTTTGTAAAGAAGAATGGTCCAAAATACCTTCCGCCAGAATCCAGACTCTAATTGGAAGCTATAGGAAGCGTTTCGACTTTAGAGGCTGTTATTTCGGTAAAAGGAGAATGCACTTGCCTAATTTTGTTTAAATAATTGTTGCTCTTTTTTCTGTAAATCATATAATCTATTTAACTTCTCAAATATCACTGTGCTTGTCTCCTTTATGATATATTTAACTGACATTTCTTATTCAAACAACCATTTATTTATAAAGGAAAATCATGAACATTTACTGGGGTGCCCAAACGTTTGCATACCACTGTATCTGTCCAAAGAACAATAGAATATTTTTCTTTATTAAATGTTTAATTTGAATAACGCATAGTGCTGCAGCGTAGGAAATTTGAATGAATAATGATAGTAATCTGAACCAATGAATGAAACCAATTTGCCCATTGTTAGGAAGAGTGAGCCATAACATCCTGTAGATAAAAGCCATATTGTTTCCAGGGGAGAGTCTGAGTGGATCAAACAACTTTTTATCACACTCAAAAATTGAAACTGATTTTTTTTTTGTTTTGTGCCTCACAATTGTCAATGTGAGGCACAAATATCCTGTAAAACTGTCAGATGATACAAAGGCTTTGTAATAATCAGAGTATTCATCAAGTCTATAAATCACTCCAGAGTTTGACTTGACAAATCGGCGGTGTCATTCTGCCATTATAAAAACTAGATTTATGTCATGTGTTTTATTTCAGATATATATTATATCTGCAGTGTTTGTTATTCACTAAACTGTCACATCAGCAACGACTTGTCATCTGAAACACATTTTTCACAAACGTAAAGGGAGGAAGCTGCCTGTAACAGGAAGAGTTGTGATGAGTGTGGCTTATAGCACTTAATGGTTTGTTCGGTGAGCTTTGTGTCTGTTTGGAGCTGAAAATACTCCATAAATAATTGAAGGCTTTTTTTTTTTTTACGTGTGAGTATTTAAGGAATGTTGTTACTCTCACAAAGACTACTGGCAATTTGAGGGTAAGAGCATACTGTGAAAAACATGAGCTGTACAAAAATAGTTCCAAATAAATAAATAAATAAAAGCAGTCCTTCCCATTACATTCTTGTAAATATATCTGCGAAGAAACTTGGTTAACCATGTGCTTGTATGTTAATGTTGATATATTCAACTATACCTGTGTGAATGAGGGTCGTTAGGGTCACCAGGGGTCACCAAGTTGAGTGAAAAGCTGCTGGAAACTGCTGTTAACCCTGAAATGAGGGAAACTTTAGTTAAGATATGTCACCTTAACTGCTATCTCTTATTACCTCCGCCAAGGAGGTTATGTTTTTCGCCAGAGTTTGTCTGTTTGTCTGTTTGTTTGTTAGTTAGCAACATAACTCGAAAAGTCACAGACTTTGGATTTGGATGACATTTTCAGGAAATGTCCACAACGGGACCAGTTTTTCCTTTTCACAAAGGGAGGTAAGTCAAACCAGAGAAAGAGGGGTAACTCTAGCCTGTTTCACAGAGAGAGGTAACTTAAGCTTTACGTTTACGTTTATACAACGTCGGAGATGCAGAGCACTTGAACATGATATAAAGAATGAGAAGTCATTTATTTTGCATAGCCACTGTTAGCAGCGAGACGCCATGTTTCTACCGGAGCCTGTAAGGACAAACGCGAGAGAACAAATCAAGCGTCTCTTTACTTGTAGCAGAAGTCCCGCCTCCTCTCTCTCCGCTTCGTCTGCTACGGCCGCGGTAGCTCCGCCCTCTCCCTCACCTCACGAACCTCAACTACTGACACGGAGAAAGACGACGAGGACGACATTTGACCAGCTGCGGATACCGTAGCGCTCAGGGAAGGGAGGGGGTGAGCAGAGGAGCAGTTCTTTGTTGTAAATTTCAGCCTCTCCTCTAGATGGCACTATAAACTACTTATTTCACCTTTAAACTGCTGCCAAGTGTGCTTCTCCCCCGCCGGATTACACCTAAATCAAATACATGAATAGTCTACAACTCAAGCAGTTTCCCGCTGTAATATTATTGTGATTGCAAAGGACGACATTTAAACTTACGCATGGACACGAGCAGCAATGTTCTCCCTCTCTTTTGCTGCTGTGTTACACTTCCTTCTAAAAACATGCTCAAACTCACCATGTGAGCGCATTAATATTTTCCAATTCCAGTTTGTGAAGAACGTCACCCTCCGCTTCCCCGTTGCCATGGTGACTCGTCAAAACGGGGCTCCATTGATGCTGTCTTTTTATACTTGTGGTGCACGCGCTTAACTTCGAGGTGAAACTACTCTCTAAGTTGATCAAACTAACTCAAATCAGCTGTTCTGAAACTGAAAACTCAGAGTTTCCTTTCTCAGAGTCGATCAACTCAGAGTTCAGGGGTTAGACTCAGAGTTTGTTGAACCTGCTTTGTGACGCTGAGATACATCCTGATGTTGTGTTGTGTTGTGTAGAGCTGTGATGTGTTTGATATCCACACGTTTTTTTCTCTGCCAAATTCAGCCACATAGATTTTTGGACAGTGGACAGTTGGTGGTTGCTCATATAAAGTTAAATGGTTATTGTTAGTGTTTTGTACCTTTCTAGTATTGATGGCCATTCTCTGAGTGGGTGTGTTTTTTTCAGTTTAAGTTAATGTAAACATCTGACGTCACGGACGTGTGTCTGTGTATTTTTCAGCACTCCGATGTTCACCTTTGACCTGAACGCTGCTGTGGCAGATGTCTCCTGGTCTCCATATTCCTCCACTGTGTTTGCTGCTGTCACAACAGACGGTAGAGTAAGTGTTTTTTTTCGTGTGTTCGATTTTGGGTGAAATGGCTTCAGGAGAAGAGCAGTAATTTCACTCTCTTTGCTCATGACGGCCTTCAGAACACCGAGTGCATGATCGCGGTGGTCAAAGTTCAAGGTAGTTGTGGTCTCACGTTTCCTTTGTTATCTTAAGTTATCAAAATTGGCACAAATTTTTTTTTGAGCTCATGGATTCAACGATTCAGATTTGGGTTGTACAAAAGTCAACATCACCGTCACCTCACACATGATGTATTTGGCCTCTTGAACACTTGTGTACACTTGTATCTGGGAGAAAAATAGTAGAGATCAGTGGTTCTCAAAGTTTTTACACCTGAGAAAATATTGAGCTCTTGAAGTAACACCATTATTGCCAGCGTTAAAATACAGTGGTGTAAATTACATCAGACCATTATTAGTAACATAAAAAGTGATAAAAAATTAAAAACTAAAGAAAATAAACTTATGATTGAATGTATGATGTCTATAGCAGGGGTCTCATATGACCTCAAATGACCTGCGGGCCAATGAGAATCTAGTCTGGGAACAAGGGGACCAGTCAAGTGAAAAAGGCAATATGAACTCAAACTTGTATCACAGTATTCCATCATATTGCAACAAATATTTCACAGAATTTCAAAATAAAATATTTTTATATGGAACAATGTAAGGTTTAAAATAGAAACACATTTATTATGCAAAATGAATCTGTATAGCAATAGCAAAACCAAACATAATAACTAAAATATTGCACTGTCACTGTTACGATTTCCTAATGGGAAAACGTTTGGAGCTAATGGACTGGACCCCAATGCAGACAGGACACGAGAGTAAAGTGAACCAATTATATTTATTGAACTATATAAATAAATGGTGCAAAAGTGAGAACAGTGAAAGAGTGAATGAATGTCTATGCAGCTGTGCCGGGTGAGGACAGTTGCTTCAATGCGAGAGTCAATGTTTGAGCCAGGAGCAAACTCACTCGGAGTTGGAGTTGCGAGGAAAGGGATTCCCAGGCTGCGGAGGACGACTGGTGAAGACTAGGGATCGACCGATATGGATTTTTTCGTGGCCGATACCGATAATTAATAACCGAGCGAAACTGATAGTCGATATATAGAACCGGTGTTTATTTGCAGTAAAAATGAACATTTTGGTGTCAAAATTTAGAAAAACACACCTGGGATTAGAATGAATACAGTATATTGTTCGTTTGCACTGAAAAAATGGCCTTAACTTTTTGTAAAATAACATGAACACATAATTAACAAAATAACATGAACACATAATTAACATAATCAAATAATCACTAATGTCTTTGCAGGTATTACACACTGCCCTTCCTGTGGTTGGCTGTGTGAAATACTGCCATACTGTACTTTTCACCTGCTTCTTGGATCCATCCATCTATAATGAGGATTTAGAGAAAGAGTGAGAATTAAAAAAGAAAAATATATATATATATTGATTTATTAGAGCAAAACTGTCTTTTAAACTTCCACTCCACTACATAATATTCTTATGATAGCCTACATGAATAACATTTAATTAATGATGTTTTATCTTCTCTCAGGTAGGCTACATCTGATCCAGCCTGATTAAGAGCAAACCAATAAAGAGGGTTGGCCGGAACCATGGCTCACTACATTCATTTTATAGATTTAATAGTTATTTATGGGAAATTTTACATAAAACAGCATAATGCGTAAATGAGGGTGTCAAATAAAATTTTAAAAAATATTGCCCGCTGGCTTTATATGAGATACTTCTCTGACAGAACATCAGGAATCACAACAGCTTACAATTCACCACCTATTATCCACTTCATTTATACCAGAACAATAATATACAGTAGTTTTAGTCTCAGCTGTCTCAACCCGTATTGTCTTCAATAGGCAATAAGAGTTTGTTCAAACACAATTTCTTCCAGCCCTGCCAGTGGTTATTGATTCCATTCTGAAGTCATTTCACCGGATGCCATGCCCGTTGCTTATGTCCACATATTTTTCTTATTATGGCTGCAGACTTGTGTCCATCTGTTTGTCTTCACACCCTTCTGGGCCATTGCTACAGAATCCCAGTGTGTTGTGTCTAACACATTTCCTGTCATCTGTGGCGAGTGAAGTCGACTGAGAGTGACAGAGAGGAAATTAAATTTGAGCAGCCCTTGTGTGTGCATGTGTGTGTTTGCTGAATAAAACTATGTTGGTTTAATTCTTACCATCTTACAAAAAAAATTAATAAGTATGAAAGGAAATTACTTTGTTAGAAATCAGCGTGAAGCAAAAGCAGTTTTCAAAAGTTATTAAAAAAAAACTCATTAAAAGAATCATCAGTGAGATTTATTTTTTTTTCAAGCACAATAGCATCTTCTTTCTGAGCAGTGGGGAGGACAAGAATATTAAATTGGAGTCAATAAAGGTCAAATAGCTCATATTTTTTGTGACAGGATGGAGCTAGTGATTATATACAAGTATACGTGTTGTTAACAGGAATGCTACATTGTGAGACAGTGTGAATGTCACCTGTAACCCTCACCTTAGAGAGTTCAGAATCATCTTCATCCACTAAATCATGACTGTAAGACTTTTCATTCAAGGCAAAGAGATCATCCTTGTCATTTGGTTACCGTCAGATTTAGAAAAATTACAAATTTGGTCGACATAGTATAGTATGACGTTTTTGTCAAATTTTGGAAGACATGGTATAGTATGACGTTTTTGTCAAATTTTGGACCAAAAATTTTTGGTCAAATTTTTGTTAACATTTTTGACGACATAGTATAGTATGACGTTTTTGTCAAATTTTGGACCAAAATTTTTTTGTCAAAGATTTTTTCAAATTTTGGACGACATATTATAGTATGACGTTTTTGTCAAATTTTGGACCAAAAATTTTTGGTCAAATTTTTTTTTTTAATTTTGGTTGACAAAGTATAGTATGACGTTTTTGTCAAATTTTGGACCAAAAAATTTTTGTCAACGATTTTTTAAAATTTTGGACCACATAGTGTAGTATGACGTTTTTGTCAAATTTTGGACCAAAAATTTTTGGTCAAATTTTTGTTAAAATTTTTGACGACATAGTATAGTATGACGTTTTTGTCAAATTTTGGACCAAACTTTTTTTGTCAAAGATTTTTTCAAATTTTGGACGACATATTATAGTATGACGTTTTTGTCAAATTTTGGACCAAAAATTTTTGGTCAAATTTTTGTTAACATTTTTGACGACATAGTATAGTATGACGTTTTTGTCAAATTTTGGACCAAAATTTTTTTGTCAAAGATTTTTTCAAATTTTGGACGACATATTATAGTATGACGTTTTTGTCAAATTTTGGACCAAAAATTTTTGGTCAAATTTTTTTTTTAATTTTGGTTGACAAAGTATAGTATGACGTTTTTGTCAAATTTTGGACCAAAAAATTTTTGTCAACGATTTTTTAAAATTTTGGACCACATAGTATAGTATGACGTTTTTGTCAAATTTTGGACCAAAAATTTTTGGTCAAATTTTTGTTAAAATTTTTGACGACATAGTATTGTATGACGTTTTTGTCAAATTTTGGACCAAACTTTTTTTGTCAAAGATTTTTTCAAATTTTGGACGACATATTATAGTATGACGTTTTTGTCAAATTTTGGACGACATGGAATAGTATGACATTTTTGTCAAATTTTTGGTAAATATTTTTTTGAAATTTTGGTCGACATATTATAGTATGACATTTTTGTCAAATTTTGGAACAAACATTTTTGGTCAAATTTGTTTTATTATTCTGGTCGACATAGTATAGTATGACATTTTTGTCAAATTTTGGACCAAAAATTTTTCGTCAAACATTTTTTCAAATTTTGGACCACATAGTATAGTATGATGTTTTTGTCAAATTTTGGACCAAACATTTTTGGTCAAATTTTTTTTTTTAATTTTGGTTGACAAAGTATAGTATGATGTTTTTGTCAAATTTTGGACCAAAAATTTTTGGTCAAATTTTTTTTTTTAATTTTGGTTGACAAAGTATAGTATGACGTTTTTGTCAAATTTTGGACGACATGGTATAGTATGACGTTTTTGTCAAATTTTGGACCAAAAATTACAACAAAAAAAAAAACATAGAAAAAGTTTTCCAGCCCTTTTTGCTCTGGGGCTCCACCTGCAGACATTTTATGGTACTGCAACCAGTAGTTCTTTGTAGATGTCATTCATGAAGTAGATATTTGTAATTGTGATGATTTATAAAGTGGAAATGCTCATAAGGATAATGACTTGCCTGGCAGACTATGGTGTATGAATGACACAGACTCCTACAGTGCAAACAATCTCGTTGTACTCTCTGTCCTTGCTTCGCCATCTGAGCCGACTGTTGAGGAAATTAAAGTGTCAGGATGAAATGATGACAGGAGCAAGCTTTGGCCCAACTGAATACTCTCTACATCCACACTTGCTTTCTGTGTTGCTTCTTTATCTTAAATTTATCAAAAAGCAGTGAGGAAATTGCCTTACTTAACCAATTAAATATGCACAAATTAAGATATTAAAACCCTGACACGTTATGGGTTTAATAGCAGGGGCTTTTCAAGAAAAATCATATGTCAAAAGGAACCGGGGGCCGTGCATGCTCCAGGTAGGACAATATATTGGAATATAAATAAATATGCATGGAACACCAGACAGATGCAGACCCGTGTTTGAAAATACATCATAACCTGCAAAACTTGATCTAAATCCACCGTTTTATATGTTGGGTTATGGTGCTCTCAGCCAAAAATCATACCCTTCTTGATGGAGGTAAGTGGCTGTGCTTGGCTTTTGCAGTGGCCTCACATTTATTAACAATTCATTTAAATCCACTTATCCTGAAAGAGAAATATCACTGCTCTATTTCTTTTAGGATAGTTTTATATTCTGGCTTTTAATGTAGACAGACATGCAGTTCATATACACTTTAGGACTCAAGTACACACTCATACTGAGATAAAGCCTTCATTGCACCAGATGGTCAGGTTTGCATCCCTGCAGAGGCTGCTTTCACATAAGAGACAACACACTCAAGATATAAAGGCAGTCTATACCAACAGATTTATCCTTTACATATTTTCTCTCGAGACATAATGTTCACACTGAAATCCAACAGTGTTCAGCATGATAATGATATCTATTAAATATTAAATATATAGATTAAAACTACATGGTATTGATACATTTATTTTCAAAAGTCACTTAATAAAACTTAATTGCACTAATTATTTGTGTCTGTGTATTTCGAGGCAATTTTATCGTTTTTATCACGCACAAATGTATTTAATTTAACATTAAATGCCAAAGAAATAAACCAGGTATTGTCTGAAATGAAAGATAATGACTTTATTTTAAGCATGTAATACAGATCATAAGCAGTAGATATTTTATTTTAGAGTGTATTAACAGTATATAAGTGTCTCAAGAGAAAACTTTCCACAAACTCAGAGAAACAACCTGTGTGGAGCTGTATATCCTGGTATATTTCATATTAACAAACACATTTTAAATAACATTTTATTGATATGTTGAATCTTTTTTTTCTTTTAGGTCCATGTGTTTGACCTCAGTGTCAACAAATATGAGGCTATCTGCCAACAGGCAGTGGTAAGCAAAAAGACTCAGCTGACTCATGTGGAGTTTAACCCCATCTATCCCATCGTCATAGTGGGCGATAACCGAGGCTACATCAACAGCCTCAAACTCTCCCCTAACCTTCGCAAGAAACCTAAGGTAAGACTGTTTCAGAGGTTGTAGATTAGAATTATATTATAAATTACTCCACACTCATTTTAAGCCAAATGCAGCTACTTTATAATTCCATGTTCCATGTGCTAATTTGCACATACACATGGATCCTTTTTACTCAACAGTAGAGAACACTCACTAGCTTGGGATTGGGCGGCTTGCTTCGTGGCACCCAAGCCGTTGGCCCATTCTGGGATTTGAGCTGGCAACACTCCACTTACAAGCCCAATTCATTTCCTCTTGGTCAAGGGCTGCTGTCCCCAAATTCTTATCAATCAACATTTTGGATGTCACTTCATGTTCATATCAGTGAAAGCACATCAGATGTTTCAGTCTTAAGGCCACATTATACTTCTCCGACTGCGTAATGCGTTATCCGTCTGCGTCACCACGTAGACCACTCGAGCCTTTATACTTCTGCGTCGTGGTGACGGATAGGCGCTGCAATTTCCCGCCCGATCAGTAGGGGTCGCTGCGCAAGGTTGTTGTGCTTTTGGCTACAGTGAGCAATGGCGTCCGAGGGAGAAAGACTGTTTTCTGTGTCCCGGAACGCAGTTTTAAGATAATTTGAGGCGAGAAATTGGCCATTTAGAGTCTAAACATGTGCTGTGTGTGTTAAGATATGACGTATTTATAGTTCGGCAGCGACAAAGTCAGCGGGGTTCAGCTCCGCCCTCTGTGGACGCTCGGTGCTCACTGTGAGCCGGCACAGAGCAGCTTCGCTCGGCCTGTCCTGAGGACCAATCGCAGCTCTTGCGGTCTCCGTTGTCCCTTGACGGAGTGAAGGACACTTAAAAAATATTCCGTGCAGCCGGAGACGACGCAGACACTCTACAACAGGTTCTGCGTCGACGCAGAGGACTCTCCGTAGCCTACGCAGAGCACTTTACGCAGGAGTATAAATTGGGCTTGCAATGATCTCACCCAGAGCTAATTCTGCTAAATAACAGTACCATGCCTTGGGTGAATTCACATTCATGAGTCGCTGAACGAAGGCTCCATTGCCACTGATGCCAATGATTGGCGACCTTGAGTGTCTTGAAAGGCGCCTTAAATATAATGCATTATTATTATAATTATTATTATAATTATTATTATTATTATTAATGAGCTGTAGAATAATTGTAGCAGCTCTATATAACATAGCAGGAAACCAAAAGGCACAACACTTTAAACGGAGTCAGCTCTGCTGCCCCCCTGCCTTTCTTTTGTGTTCATGTTGCCGCATGTGAAGTAGAAGAAATCTATTTTTCATTTTGTGCACATTGGTGCATATTGTGCAGGCATATTAACAACACTCCCTCTGCCACTCGCATAAACACTATTTATGGGTATGTGGTTCAGCTTAACAACACATCCACACCTCAGGCTAAAACCCTGGAGTGTACAATGGGGAAATAATTGCACAGATCAGTATTACTGACAGTATTTTTGACCCCATTGTGGAGACTTAGCAAAAGACACAAGCACCCACAGCATATAATACCAATAATATGTCTATAACAACAAATCACTTTATGGGAACCACAATGGGAATGGTAGCCCATTGCAGGTTTTTCTCAGTCACTTTTGTGTAATATGCTCATTTAAAAAGCAATTTCTCAGTGTTTTTCAGATTATATACAATTGTTTCCCAAATTACCATTTACTTATGTTACTTTGACCAACATGTAGTCTACTTGTTCTTTATTTAATCACCTACTTCATTTGTAAGTGATTACATCTAAATCTAAAAAATGATGTGCTGATGGTGGATTTCAGGGGTTTGTTCTCAAATAAATTTTAAACTGAAACAAAAGGCCATTGAAGAAAGAGACAGTAATAGAGAACAAACACATTAAGTATGTTTAATATCCACCACCAACAACAGCATCCAAACTGGGTATGAGTTACGTGGGAGCCAATGGCAGTTGAGCTCTTATAAAGAGCGTTTGAACTCCCATGAAGGTAATAAAATTGTACATCTGTGGGGGTCGCTAAAATTCAACCAAAACACATTATTTGAGTTATTATTATATTATTTTAATCACAAATAATCCAGTTTTCAACATAAAGAGTAAAAAAAAATGGCTGACAGAAACATGTTCTACTACAGAACTACACACAATTACACACTTGTTCACCGAGCCACTGTGGTACAGAAGGATAGCAGCGAAAAAGTGAAAGGGAAGGTCTACAAGGCTGTAGTGAGACCTGCTATGATGTATGGCTTGGATACAGTGGCACTGTCTCAAAGACAGGAGGTGGAGCTGGAGGTGGCAGAGCTGAAGATTTTAGTTTGCAGTGACCAATATGGACAGAGGAGAGAGATTGTTTGGTCACGTGCAGAGGAGGGATAGTGATTATATTGAACATGTGGACAGTCTGTGTAACACAAGAGGACACCAGGGATTAGGCAAGATGGAGGCAGATGATCCACTGTGTCGACCCCTAGAAGCTGAAAGAAGAAGACCCACCACCAGCAACAGCTAACCTTGGCTAAAGCTCAAATGATGCCCTGTCTCTGAGAAAATTTTCCAAACCATGTCTTCAATTTCCTCTCCATTGTCATGTCTCTGGTCAAGACATTTTTGAAAGGGGTAGAGAGGTCCTTTTAGTTTTGGTAAAATAATAGCTGAGTGCTACGAGTTGTTATTACTGGGTGGTTTACGGTGCGTCGGGCAACAGGTCAAAGCATCAAAACTTAAACATTAGCAGAGTTTGTGTGAATAAGCTGCTTCTACCATTGTTATCACTGAAGCCAGTATTTCGGTGTGTCTGTACCCTTAATGGGCCACATGGTGATGCAGTGACGGTGAGCATTGTTGGCTCACACTGCATGTTCTCTCCTTGGAGAGAACACGTCGGCAAACTGCCGCTGCAACGAGGCCACGTCTGCTCTCTGGCCCGGCGAGAGGTGGTCGTCAACGGGGACGAGCGCTGACCAGTTTGATTTCGTCACCTCCGGTCCCAACTCGTCTCTCTCGTTCACCGTGGTGGCCAGAGAAACAGACGTCACCTCCCTCTAGGCTTTGAGGAGGTTGAGGTGGTAAATCTGTGTTGCTCCGCCCCTGTCAGAACGCACAACTTCATAGTCAACATCCCCCACTCGCCGCGTGACCACAAAGGGCCCTTGCCACTTGGCGAGTAATTTGGAGCTTGATGATGGTAGTAATACAAGCATTTATCTCCCTTCTAAGTTTTTTCCCGTTTCTTGTACAGCCGCTGTTGATGTTCCAGGGCCTGGAGCAAATTCTCCCGTGATAACTGACCCAGTGAATGGAGTTTTGCTCGCAAATCCAGGACGTGCTGTACCTCGTTTTTGCCGGTGCATGGACCCGCCTCCCAGTTTTCCTTAACCAGGTCCAAGACAACCTGAGGCTTTCTGCCCAACAGGAGTTCAAAGGGCGAAAATCCCGTGGAGCCCTGGGGAACCTCCCGCACTGCAAACAACAGACGGTCCAACCATTTATCCCAATTGCGGCTATCCTCGTGCACGAATCATGTTCTTTAGTGTCTTGTTAAACCGTTCCACCAGGCCGTCGGTCTGGGGATGGTACACACTAGTTCGAATTGAGCGGACACCCGGTAATTCACATAGCTCGCGTAGTGTACGTGACATAAATGATGTGCCCCGATCAGTGAGGATCTCTTTCGAGATCCCCACTCGGGATATAACTTGAAACAGTGCCTGTGCAACACTCTTCTCAGAGATGCTGCGCAGGGGCACTGCCTCGGGATAGCGTGTTGCATAGTCCACTAGGACTGATACAAAGCACTATCCCCATGCACTGCGGTCTAATGGCCCGATGAGGTCCATGTCAATTCTATCAAAAGGGACCTTAATTAATGGTAAGGGGCGCAACAGTGCTTTTGGGGTGTCCGGAGGGTTGACTAACTGGCACTCGTGGCAGGTTGCACACCACCGACTTACATCCGCCCGAATGCCCGGCCAGTAAAACCGGGCCATGATCCGGTTCAGTGTTTAATCATATCCTAGGTGACCCGCCATGGGGTTTGTTATGAGCCGCTCGGAAAATCGTTTCTCGAAGGCTTTTCGGTACTAACAACTGGGAGAGCTCTTCCCCTGTTTCGAGCGTCACGACTCGCTCTGTATAATCTGTCTTTAACGACAACAACGTAGGGGTGAGTGATTGGGTGGACCGGGCAACCATCAATTTTCATCACTTGATCAAAGGCCTGGCGGAGGGTCTCATCCCCGAGACTGCTCGAGTGGAAAATCTTCCATGGGGGCTATCTGTGACACCCCCGGAGCCAGCTGTGTTGGCCCCTCCGTCCTTTCCGACATAATGTGCCTATAAAAGCAGAGGCTCAAATCAGGGTTTTTGAATATTTGATCATCCATTTATCATTTTCACTGTGCTCCAGCATAATTTTCATTTGAATATTTTGAAAACCACAGACAGACAGACAGATGGTCTGTGCAGTCAGCCCTGCTGGAGGAAGCTATATATATATTATTGTATATTGAGCCATCCATCACTGCATAGGTGTTATGTTGCGTTGAGCCTTGAAGCTCATTCATTTAGGGGCATGCAGCTGTCTGTCTGCCCCCTCACTGTGCCCATTTCAAACTTGAAAATAGCCACACCCAGTATAAAGGTTCGAAAAGCAGGTCTTCAAGTTACCACCTCTACCTGTTCAACCTTGAGAATGAAACAATCACTCTCGAGCATAGCACAATCTGCAATTAAGTGTTATACTTCTTGTCAGGTTAATATCGTCTTGTTCTTGTTTCTACAAAATAATGTAATTATCATTGATTATTATTGTCAGGGCAGACACCTAATTAAGAATAAACCGAGTATGTGTATTGCATCGTGAGACAAGTGAGAAGAGTGTCCATCAACACCGCACTCAGAAATGTACTCCAGTTTAAGGCCTGAACCTACTCCACAGCAACAGAGACTTTTTTTTCCCTCAAAGTTTGAGTTCAGCTCATGAAAAATGAGAGCAAAAACATGTGTGATATATTTTTGTTCAGTGTGGTTTAAACTGATGTAATACAACGGGGGGGTTTGAGTGTTCATTGGGTTTTATTGTTGTTAAAGATATGGTCCCTCTCTTTGTGTGTGTGTGTGTGTGTGTGTACAGGCTAAGAAGGGTCAGGAGCTGCCTGAAGGTCCAGAGGTGGAGGTTGCCAAAATGGAGAAGCTCCTCAGTCTGCTGCGGGAACCAGAGCAAAGCACAATCTGAGTGTATCCATCTCAGGCCACATACAGATTCCCATGCTGATGTGACCGACATAGATTTTTTTCTCTCATTGTGAGTTTTTTTTTAGGGCTGCATCAACACAGAAATTAAATTGTCAATATTTAATTAGATTCTACTTCTCACTTCATTTATATCAACGCTAAACATTTTCCTGAGAAGTTAATGGTATCTAGATGATAAAGGTTGACCATTTGAGTTGACACCAATGTGATTGACAGCTGGTATAGTCCAATAGGAGCCTTTTTTGCATCAGGTGTGAATTTGAGTTTACGTGGGACAAAATCGTGAATCTGGAGGGTTGAAGGAGCGTAATTTGAAACTGAACAACTACGTCAATTTTCATATGTATATGATCAGAATCCATTACAAATCTTTGCCTTTACCCATGAGTGTTGAGATCTTCAACCTGCACTGGAGTTCCATGACAGATAGTTCTGAATGGGAACCATTCAGTGAACGGTTAAACAGGAATTGGACAACTGGCTGGTAATTTGGGGGAGACGTATTTTCAGGTGGCACCGCTAGGGTTGGATACTGTTCATAATTAAACTGATACGGTACCAGTATCGGTATCTGGAATTCGGTACCAGTACCTTTTTTTTTTACCAGTACCGGTACTTTTGAAATGTTTTTCAGTTTTACTTTATTTCCAACTACTTATTCAATGAGTTAGCTGATAATCACCTCATGAACATGTCAATGAGGTGGATTCATCGTCATTTCATCATCAACGTTTCTAGCATGACTGGCTTCAAGGGTGTTGCTACTAGTGTTGGTAGCTGATGCAGCAGTTGTCAAAATGAATGTTTGTTTAGCTTAATCTCTTGTAATAGACACTTTTGTTTTGAAACTGGAGTAGAACTGGAAACATGTTTGCTTGCTCTTTTCTATTAACACCTTTGTCCTGAAGAAATGATTACATCGGTCAATAGTTTGGCCGGTTATAGGTTTTCAGCTGACAATTTACCCCAATAAGAGGTTACACAGGATTCTGACCATCCTTCAGGCCTCAGGTCTACAATTATCGGTGAAGAAACAGGTCTTACTGCATCCTTTGTTCCCCAGATTGATTCTTACTTTGTAATCCTGAACAAAATTGGACTAAAAAATAGAAGGAAGACAATGTGATATATTTCTGTGTCTGTACCAGATAATGACCAAATCAGTTTGTGAATTGGTGCAGTGTGTGTGTGTCTGGCATTGCTTTTCAGGCCTCTCTTGTCAGTTTTTCTAAATCAGATAGTTTGGGGGAAGATGCTGCAGTAAGGATCACGGTCACACTTCATGACAACTGGGATATAGGAAAATTCTATTAATAGCAGCTTCCATGTCAGCAAACACCAATATATACCCTTCTTCTTTTACTTCTTACATTGACATCTTTGAACTTCATCACATTTTTTTGTTTTGTACATACATGTTAAATGCTGAAGTTCCGATCACGTGTGCAGGGATGTGCAGGAGCATGGGTGTTTTCTCTTTTCCCATCTGTCTGACTCCATATGGTTAATCCCGCTCTGTAGAATGAGTGGGTCACCATGTACAGCCATGAGCAGATGTTCATGTGAAGGGCTGTTTTGATTTGAGGACGCAAATCCCAACAAAGCTTCTGTGGTCCTTATGGAATACCCTTAGCAAGGCGTTATGCCTGACAGAGAAGTGACTATGACACATCTGCATGCATGGGCTCAAGTCTCAGCAATCAACTGCTTTTCCTTTTTTTTCCCCAGGAGTATGAAAGAAGAGGATATATTTAGAAACCTCCATGGTCAGACAAGATGCTCTTTGTGTTTTCCTTTTTTTCTCCATCCGTGTGTAGTCGCAACCACTCTCGTGTGGCCTTGTCCGTCAGGTTGTCTAGTTTAGATTAATGTGTTCACATTGGCATTCCGGCATATACTCAAGGACACGATCTGACCACTAATGGCTGCTTATAAACAGCTCACTCTCTCCCTCCAAGCCACGTTGTCACTTGCAAGGCATTCCCGCTCCTCCTCTCTCGTGTAAAGGAGTGAACGGACGACCATCACCTGTTGCTCCGTTTGCCTCGTCCATCTGTAGTCAGGAGGTCAACAGGTACTTCTGCTCATTTACCCGCTGGGTTTCTCCTTGAATCGGAGCCAGCACCGGCAGCCTCTCTGGGCTGGAGGGGATCCTGCAGGCTCGGTAGAGGATGAGACAGAGGAGGAGGAGGAGAACAGCGACAAATGTGTTGCAGGCTATGGCCACCATTGCAGCTGTGGACAAGCCTGATGAGCTCTCCTCAGATTCCATATGACAGCTGGACTTTCAACTTGGATATAAATTTCAACACGGTTCCATAATGTCCTTATCTTGTGATTTAAATATTAAAACTGTTGTGCGTAACTTTTAAATATAGCCCATTTACATGACTCTCTCTGCATTTTTCGGTGTTTCGATCTCTCATGTCACTGGGCGACATTCCTGTGCTGCACACAGGAAGTGCTTTGTTTTATGTCAGGACAAACAAACAGGTTAGAGCATGAATGAAAACACAAAGACGTGCCAATTAAAAGTGAATTCTACTGCTCAGTGCTCTGTGTGTTAAATCTTTTTTTGATGTGATGTGACACTTTGATGTTTTAAATGCTTCTTGCCACTGCTCCACTGCTGTATACACACAAATGCTCCCTTCAGTCAGGGAGTAAGCAAACAAATTATGTGACATTGTTTCTGTTCACAATGATCAAACAAAGGCAGAGAAATAACATCAACCACAACAACAAAAAGTCACCAAAAGTTACGCACTGCAGCTTTAAGAGAAGAAGCTTATACTACGTTAGCGTTACGACGCATGGACATTGACATATCACACTTTATTCCCATTGTGGAAAAATGCCTTGTGCATTTTGAAGTAAATAAATGAAATATTTGTTTTGATTTTGAAATCTGGCAGTGTTCCATGGTGCACATTTGTCTTTGCTGAATCCAGAAAAAAACAGAATCTGCCAGTCCCTGCCACTGCAGCACTGAATGTTTATTCCTCAAGGCTCTTGTTTCCTTTTAAGCATCTTAAAGGTGACACACCATCATGTTGCCATACAGATGAGCCTCACAGCACCTTCTGGCAATGTTGACTCCTCAGCAGTCTGCAGGATCACAACACCACCACAGTTTCTCCAATCCTGCCAGTGTCTAACAGAGAGGGGAGCAGAGAAGAACAATCAGGGAATAACCCAACACAAATAGAACATGAAATGAGTCATCGGAGGTGAATGGTGTGAGTCAGTTGCACATGGACACAGTCATCTGCCCTTCACGCAGCTGCCTCTGAGCTGGTGTGATCAGGTTATAAAATATACTGTACATATATATCATTAAATGAAAGGTTTTCTGGCCTTCAAATGAAATTGATAGCCAGAAATGAAAAACAAATCAGGTCATGGTTATAATTCTTCAACTATCAGATACATGTTAATTGGCAAAAACACATGTTCATACAGTGATAACAAGCGCAGGATAATACACACACTGAGAGAGAAATCACATACTCTACTGATAATCTACATTTCTGCAGGTGCATTCGGGTCTGAAAACATTCTGTCAATTCTCTATTGAGAATCTTAACATAACGATCTGACCAGCATGGACCCGGCAGACGGCGACGCCCTCCACCAGGTTTTAACAGCCCAGGGTGCTGTAATCGGTCGCCACGAGTATTTATTATCTGCAGAAGTCACAGCTGTTCGTGATCTCTCCGCTAACCTAGCGTGATTTGTTCAACAATCCTCACGTCACGTGAACCATACCCCCCCATATCCCCATTCCGGAACGTTATTCTGGCGAGATAGGGAAATGTTCAAGTTGTTTGTTTCCGTGTTCCTTAGTGTTCAACCTCCAACCAACTACTTATTCCACCGACGGTTTAATGCCTTCTCCAGTGACCTACGGAGGGTTTTCGCTCACTCATCTCAGAGTAACGACACCACCACCAGATTAATCAATTTAAAACAAGCAAACTCATCAGTAGCGGATTACTCCATTGAGTTCTGTATCCGAGCAGCCGACCATCATGGTGACTCATGAAGTAAGGGTAAGTAACTCAAAATGGAAAAAAACAAAATTGATTATTATGCCAATTCTGTAACATTGTTTTTTAATTGAATTGTGTTGTTATGGATGGGACTATGTGTACTGACATCACTAAAGTCAAGGCATTGCAATTTTAGAGGGTGCCCCTCATCTGGTGCAGGCCTTTTTTTTGTCTGCACCTCCCCTGCTGAATCTGCTCTTCTGCATATCCAACGCAGAATGGATAATTTCTCTATGAGCAGTTTTATCCTCACATCCATACATGACACGTACATAATGATCTTTATGACGAGGATCGAATACAGTCGCGATGAAATACAGGAGATCCGAGTAGATCTTAGTAAAACATGTTGACAGATTCTCAAGAGCGCACTTTTCATTGTTTACACTCCGGTCTCAATCTAGAAGAGGCTTTAGCGTCTGTAATTAAGGGAATAACAGATGCATCAGATGAGCTGATCTCTTTAGTTAACTGTTCAAAGACAGAGAGAAGAGAGTTCTGTCGCAAAGAGACTTTCCAGCGTTTAATAACCCACATTCTCTCCCTCCATTACTCCTCACATTAGTTCGGAGCCTATGCAGCTGGGCCGGGCTCGCCTCACTCCCTTGGAGAGACAACGCTGACTGAAGGATGGAGCCTGTATCTACTGCGGACTCCCAGGTCATCTCCTCACCTCATGCCCATCTCGCCCAAAGGACTGAGCTCACCAGCAGACGCAGGAATGCTGGTGAGCGGAGCCATGTCCTGCTCATCACCCAGACGAATCACATTGGTTGGTCAAATTCTCTAGGCGCAACAGTCCATCTCCCTCTCTTTCCTCATTGCCTCTGGCGCCGTTGAGTCGTTCATTGACCAGCGAGTCGCCGACCAGGCAGGAATACCTACCATCCCCCTTCCAAAACCTAAGATCATTTCGGACCTGGACGGCAGGACTCTCCATCATCGCCCATCACCATCATCCTGTCCATCAACCACCACAAAACCCTCCAGCTGTTCCTGATTCCCTTCTCCGCGCTGGGCTTGCCTTGGCTGGCTCGCCACAACCCCCAGTTCGACTGGGCCAATGGACAATGAATGAAGCCCAACGCCCTGTCTCATCAATTCTCTCCTGATCTACCATGTCGAGAACCTGGTCCCATCATCTCACCTGCCTGCATCATTAGGCAGGTGAGTTGACGTGAGTCATAGCCCTAGTCATGGTGAGTCTATAGCCCTAGACCGGGTTTTTCCAGAGATCTCGCTGAGCCCGAGATTACAATAAACACAGCGTTCTCAGCAGTGGCTGAACTGTTTGTTTAGAACCTTCAGGGCTTCATAAACAAGGTAATGACGCAGATACACACTAAAAAACAGCGTTAATTGGAACTTCCGGTCTAGTTCCACTTTAACACATTCGATCGCTCAGTGTTTATTTATATAACACTTTACAATACCAGCAAAGTAATTACTTCCTGGAAAATAATAAAACTAGTGCTGTCAGTTAAACGCGTTAAATAACGCGTTAACGTGAACCCATTTTAACGGCGTCATGTTTTTATCATGCGATTAACACTCTTTTTGGCTGAGCAAACTTTGTAGTATTTTTCACAAGCTGTTTCCTCAGCTAGTAACGTTAGAACAACTACAACACCACACCGAATCGGGCAAACAACAGACACGCTGCACGAGCCAGTCAAAGAGTAGTCGGCTCGCATAAGTAAGAGTAAACGTTCCGTTTTGAGTGGATGGCGAGCGCTGTGCGCAGGCACCTTCAGCTCGGATTAGCTCGTTACGGCAACAACACATTAAACCACGGGACTTCGTCTGCGTTAAAGAACGGCTCTTTATTCACAGATCTGCGGGGTGATACACAGCCTCTGT
>NC_139805.1:2180770-2313270 GCF_963457635.1 Microchirus variegatus
AGGACACAAGATGTGTCCAGCAACCACATAAAGACAGGGGCAGCATATTAAGTCAAGTATGTATTAACTGACCAAGGATCAAGAGCTTTCACAACCTTTACCAGATACAAACAAACATATGACAAGATAGTGCAGTCAAATTATTCATTAAGTGTAAGAAGTGCAGAATTGGATCTTTAGATGTGTTGATAAAAGCATCTTAGAATAAAACTTTCTTACACAAAACGATTGTCCGATTGTCTGATTTGCGTGAAGTTTAACCTGCAGTTAAACCCTGAGCGACACAAACATCAACAATGTTAGCAAACAAGCTAACGAACGTAGCTTCAAATGACTGCTGTCCGCGGCTACGAGCCATAAACAGCTAACAGTTAGTGCATGCACATAAATCCTCATTAAAAATGCATTGGAGGGTTTGTTTTTTGAAAAAAAACGTTTTTAACATGAGAGTCAAAGGGAGAATTTTCGGCCGATTCTCCACGTCAATCAAATCAACCCAAAAGAGGCGGAACCATAAAACATGACTTGAATCTGATGATTCTGATTGGAAAATGACAGATAATATGTCTAGAACACTGATAATAACTACCTTTGCTGGAAGAGACGACTGAAAGGAATATTGTTATGTTTATTTACAGCCTGATCTGATCTGACCTGAAGGATGATGGATCAGTACCAGGTACAACATGGACAGTTTTGCTTGAGGTCTCTTTACAGGACAGAAGTATTACAGCGTTTCTCGATTCTTTCCACACATTTTCTGTGTGCATGCCTCATGCTCTCACAACTCTACACACAAAATCCAAAAACACACACACACACACACAATGGGCAAAACCCCTCAATTCTCCTGCAAAATGAAACTTTACATTCAAAACAAAGTTATTTCTTCTCAAAATGGTATTTTGTTTTCAAATGACACACACAAACCATCATATAAATAGACATTTATAAGAACCAGTTGAACACTGATGTGATCAATGTAAAACACTATGATGAATGGAAAACACTTCTTCTCCATCGATCATACAGTTTTTCTCAAATGCTAAAACACATTTCACAAACGTTTCTTCTTTTTCTCCAATGTCTAAACACAATACCCTTTTCTAAAGCTACATAAGCACAACCACACCTTCTCACTTCAAAACTCAAACTTTCACACCAAAAGAGCAGCTCGAAGCTTTCAAAAATGTAAACACTATACACATCATTACACACTACAGCAAAACAATTTAAAACACAATGCTCAATTTGTGAGAAGGTTCTTTGTTTCATAACTGCCAATGCATATTTTTTTTTAAACTTTAGAGTAACGGATCTTCTTAGATCTCTGCAGAGGATTAGGCTGCAGAGAGTTGTGAGTTTCATATGAAGAGTACAGAAAATTCTGCAAGTACACTACTGTAACACAACTCAATGCAAAAAACAGAATCTATTGCACACAACAGTACTCTTGAAAACATGATCAGGGTGTGACGTTTTTTTATTTTCTTCCTTCACACCACACACACACACACACACACCACAGTCACTGTGCGGCATCATGTCGCCGAACTGCATCAGGCCACATCACCTCATCCACATCACAGGCTATATTGTCTCTTGCTAGGCACCGCGGGAAAAACGCCCGCTTTTATAGGTGTGGTCACAGCATTAGCAACAAGTGTCTTCAATTTGGAGTCGTTGTGGGTAATATATGACGCCAGATGTGTTCATTGTGTTCAATTATTGCTGACTGTGGCAAGCATTTTGCATCACATGAACTTTAATTTGAGAATATGTTCTTTTAGCAAGGAAACATGTTTAGATTTATGAGAACAGAGGATTAAGTTTTGTGAATTGTGTCTTCATGTGATATGTGTTTATGATATTGGAAAATTATGGCTAGATTTAGTGAATGTGTTTAGACAACTGGTCATTTGGTTCAGAGGATTGGCTTTTGTGTTTTAGCATTTGAGAAAAACTGTAATGACTTAGGCCTTTTTTAGTGTTTAGTGTTACACTTACTACAGACACTACATACGTAAGTGTGTTGTAAAATGTTTTAGAATATTGTTTTTATGGGCCCTGTGTTGGACTGGTGAACTGTCCAGGGTGTGACCCCGCCGATCACCCTATGTCGCCCCGCGACCCTCCGGTGGAGGATGAAGCGTTAGATAATGAATGGATTGTTTTTATACTGAAAACACACAAATACACAGTAACACATATATTTTATTCTTATTTATTTCCCACGAAAAACAATGTACACAGTGTACATCCCAACCAACACAAAGTTGCACATACAGTGGTCTACATACAAAACAGAACCCTTTTATGCTAACGCACTGATTGCAAATTGTAAACCTGTGTGACAGGTGTTTTCCCATGTGATGAGTCACTTTGCATAGTAGGGAAATTCACTTTAGAATTGTGAATGACAGTGTGTTCCTTGTGAAAACAAGGTATTTTCTTCATGAAAATTGTGCCAAATGCAGAGAATTGTGTGTAGTGTTTTGAAAAAAGTATGTTTTACAACTGCAGTTTGATTGTAAAGCAGGAATTGTGCTTGTAGTTTAGCAGAGTTGGTTCAGGGGGGGTTGGTGCATGAGTTACATGTTGTGGTCGTTGTGTCTCAAGTACCAGTGTTTGTGTGTAAACAAGTGAGAAAAACTGTGTTGCATCACAGGCTCCATAAGAGAAGAAAAAGACTGTCAACACTGCAGCAATAGACATGTACTAAATATAATAATAATGAAACATTAAGGAATATCTCAAGTCATGAGTTATATCTCAGACTAACAAAAAACGGATTTATAACGAATCCACCATCTTTTCCTTTTTTCTGGACAGAAAAAAATGCTTATTTTATATATATATATATATGTAATATATATATACATATATATATATATTTTTCGGTCCAAAATTTGACAAAAACGTCATACTATACTGTCGGCCAAAAAAAAAAAAAAATTTGACAAAAAATTTTTTGTCCAAAATTTGACAAAACCATCATACTATACTGTCGTTCAAAATTTGAAAAAAAAAATTTGACCCAAAATTTTTTGTCTAAAATTTGACAAAACCATCATACTATACTATGTCGTTCAAAATTTGAAAAAAACTTTTTTGACAAAACCACCATACTATACTATGTCGTTCAAAATTAGAAAAAAAAAATTTGACCCAAAATTTTTGGTCCAAAATTTGACAAAAACGTCACACTATACTGTCGGCCCAAAAAAAAAAAAATTGGACAAAAATTTTTTTGTCCAACATTAGACAAAACCATCATACTATACTATGTCGTTCAAAAGTTGAAAAAAAAAATTTGAAAAAAAAATTTTTGTCCAAAATTTGACAAAACCATCATACTATACTATGTCGTTCAAAATTTGAAAAAAAAAAATTTGACAAAACCATCATACTATACTATGTCGTTCAAAATTAGAAAAAAAAAATTTGACCCAAAATTTTTGGTCCAAAATTTGACAAAAACGTCATACTAAACTATGTCGTCCAAAATTTGAAAAAATCTTGGACAAAAAATTTTTGGTCCAAAATTTGACAAAAAACTCATACTATACTATGTCGTCCAAAATTTGAAGAAAAAAATTTTACCCAAAATTTGACAACAAACGTCATACTATACTATACTATGTCGTCCAAAATAATAATTATTTTTTTTTTTTTACAAATTGAGTATTGCATGTTATAAGGAAGGAAGGAAGTGATTTCAATGAAAACAAAGTGAGGACCGGCCAAAATGTCCTCACTTCGTAAAAATGACCTCACTTTGTTGGTTAAAAACCCTCATTGGTCCTCAGTATGCCGCAAGTGCAAGAACACACACACACACACACAGGGAGGATGCATAGTGAAACATATGCATACATATTTAAAAAGGGGGTCACAAACCCATGATATTCACATCCTTATACAAGCTCATACATTTATGCTACATGTTATTACTTGTGTCGAGAAGGGGTTTTTGCAGTTATAGTTAGCAGCTAATGCTAGTTAGTTATAGTTAATGATAAATATTCGCCACGAAACAGGAAGTGCCCTATATTTTCGGTATAGATTGAGTTCCACCGAATTTCCCAAAGCTTGGTGGGAAGACCATGGCCTTTTTTTTATTCTGGTGTCCATTTTGGTGATTTGCACCATACGTAAATGAGCTAGCAAAGTTGTCAAAAGGTTTTGTGGATTAATAAGTGAGGTTTAGAGAACTGCTGCACTCCCCGACTCTTCGATTTGTGTCGGGACTCGAATGTTACGATTCGCATTAAGGTGGACCCGGAAGCAGACGGAGACGGTAGGTAAGTTTCAAAACAAAAGTAATATTTATTTACAAATAACGATAAACAGAAAGCGACTTCCAAAACTAATGGAAGTGAACGTGTGAATGACAGAGAGAGAGAGAGAAAGGAGAGTGCAGCTGCGGCAGGATCAGCGTGGCGGAATGGGCGACGTTCCAGCACGGAACAAACTCACCGGTTTCAAGAGTCAGCAGAGGAGATTCCCAGGAGAAAAGGGAAAACCAGAACATCGACCAGTGACTTCTTGGAGGTGCAGGAGACGTGGCGACCTGGAGCGAGGAGAGACGAGTGAGTATCCAAACAGGAGGTAAAGTAAAGCGACAGAAGAACTGCATGACGTCTACCGACTGAGTGTGAACAACGATCTGACGCCGGTGACGAGGAACGGCTCCGCTTATAAGTCCTCCTGATTGCTGATCAGGAGCAGGTGAGGGCGGAGCCGCACAGGTGTAGTCAATCACCTGGTGTCTTGAGGGAAAGTAGGTCAACCACGCCCCCTGCAGAGAGAGAAGGAGGAAGAGCACGCAGCAGCAGCAGTACACCAAAACAATAATACAACTGAATAATAAAAATGTGAGGAAGGTGCAGGTGAGATGGTGACAGCGAGGGCCCTATCATGACTGTGTGCAGTCCTAGTTTGGTGTTTAAATTATAGTTGCCCACATTATTATTTAAAGGGACAATATGTAGTATTTATGGGTTTATATAACCCAAAATCCACTTTTTTATACATATTATGTGCTCCTGCATTGTCTAGTCGCTGTATAATAGTTTTTGTTTCATTTTCGTAGTGTTTCAAAAAGTCATGTAAAATAACATGGTCGCGGGCCGCGGTTGCATAGCCACTGTTAGCAGCGAGACGCCATGTTTCTACCGGAGCCTGTAAGGACAAATGCGAGAGAACAAATCAAGCGTCTCTTTACTTGTAGCAGAAGTCCCGCCTCCTCTCTCTCCGCTTCGTCTGCTACGGCCGCGGTAGCTCCGCCCTCTCCCTCGCCTCACGAACCTCATCTGCTGACACGGAGAAAGACGACGAGGACGACATTTGACCAGCTGAGGACACCGTAGCGCTCAGGGAAGGGAGGGGGTGAGCAGAGGAGCAGTTCTTTGTTGTAAATTTCAGCCTCTCCTCTAGATGGCACTATAAACTACTTACTTCACCTTTAAGTAATTTTAAATAAATGTCTCTGTTTTGATATTAATAGATTAATTTTGCATCATAAATAGTGTGACAAAGTATATGTGTGATATCATGATGCAGTGTTGTTTTTGTTCTCTAGGCCGGCCCCCTCATGACCACACAAGACGCTCATTGGCCCCTAGGTTGTTTGACTTTGACGCCGCTGTTATTATTATTTGATCGTATGCCGCTGCAAATGTCTTAAAATGACGTCATATATGATTTAAAATGTTAGCAATTGTTTTGTTTTATTTAAATGTACATTTTTTCCACATCAGAAGATGATGATATATACAGTACACACTCACTGACCACTTTATTAAAGGTCACATAGAGTGGTCCTGTTGCACATGTTAGTTATGGAGGTCTACTTACATACATTAACTTGTTTTTTATGGTCAAAAACCTCCTAGTTGCTGTAAATGAGCCGATTGAAATCTGTCTTTTCTGACGCTGTTAATCAGCCGCGATGTTTCAGACTGAACTTTCACCCCCAGAAGACAGAGTGTGTTGTGATTGGCCAGTACTATTCAGCACACCAGCTCTCAGAAGCGCAGCTCCCCCCTCTGGAACGGTGGATGCACTGCTCCTCATTATCAAAACATTGTTTTAACAGTGTTTAAAAATAGCTTCTTCACGACTCCCCGCCACAGTCCCTTTTATGACTTTAAACCGGAGTCAGACCCAGAGTCAGAAGACACTGTTGCTCGTGAAACACCTCCACAACGGACGTTATTCTTCTTCTGCGGTTCAATGTACGCAACCGGATGTGCCCGGACTAGTGCCTGGAGCAGGAGGATCTGCTGTTCAGGAGAACCGCTGTTTATGTTACTATTACGGGATTTTCAGAGATCTCGTTGAGCCCCGAGATTACAATAAAACACAACGTTCTCAGCAATGGCTGAACTGTTTGTTTAGAACCTTCAGGGCTTCATAAACAAGGTAATGACGCAGATACACACTAAAAAAACAGCGTTAATAGGAACTTCCGGTCGAGTTCCGCTTTAAGTACACTTCAATGGCCCATAACAGCAACTCAGTGCATTCATTCATGTAGACATGATCGGGATAATCACGTCTTTACGCCTTAAAAATGTGGTTGTTGTGAGTATTTCAGAAACTACGGATGTTCATGTTTAACCATCTCTGCAGAGAATGGTTTGAAAAAGACAATATCAAGCGAGGGGCTGTTTGAGGGGCAAAATGCATCGTCTACACTTTGTTATGTCCCCTGTGTATCTAATAAAATGGCTGGTCAAGCTTATAAGGTACATCTATACGACACCATCCATTATGTGTGTGATGACACTATGCAGAGCAGAAGATGGATCGTAATGTGCACGAGCCGTGGTCGTGACCCAGTTTGCTGCAATGATTCTGCAGCCGTATGTGTTTTCAAAGGTCGTTCCGTCACAAAGAGGACAAACAGCGGCGCTAATGGATACTTCACACCTTTCTCCTCCAGAGAAGATTCTCCAGAGACAAACAAACATATTCCAGAGCGTCTTATCGTTTTCGTAACATTTCACGAACACAGATTAATGGTATAATTTCACCAAAGTCAACACCATAATTGGATCACATCCAGTTAATAGTGTCTGTATGTAGTAATCTGTAGTGAATCAAAGTGAGAGGTGTCAGTGTGATGGTTCAGATCACAGGCTACAAATAGACTGTGACAGTTTTGTCACATGACAATCATATTCACTGTCCCACTGCATCAACAGCAGTGTTTTTATCATTGTTGTGCCCATGAATGAAACCAGGCCCTTATCATTTTTATTTTTGTTTATTTAGTTTTATTTTGTATTCATGTCTTGTTCCCCTTCTTCTCAGTTCCTGTGGTGTTTCTGGTTTGCAGATTACTTTCCTCTGTGTTCTATTAGTTACACCTGTTTCTTGTTTTCTCAGTTTACTTTATATTCCGCTCTCTCCTCTTCCACTTCCTGTCAGACTGTCCCGTTTGTCCTTTGTGTTCTCCTGGTTCTACTTGTTTGTTGTATCTGACCTCATCTTTTTTCCCGTTTTATTTTGAATTATTTAGTTTATGTTCCTGCCTTTTCATTTCTTAACGCACCACTTAACTGCACTTGTAACACACTGACTCGTGTTGAACATGACAAATAACCTCAGGGATGTTAGAAGGTGGGGATTTTGTTTCTTCGAATGCAACAATGTCAATTCCTGCTATTTTAATGAAACCTGATATAAGTTTTGTGAAGACAGAGAAATGTAAGTTTCAATTGTACAATTCAATTGTATGTAAGTCCCTGTGCTTTGGTCGTCACGTGACAATTGTGTCTATGTTCAGGTAGAAAATCATGTATGAAGAAGTGAAATTTGTGAAGTTTAAGAGAATGTCTTTTTAAAGAGCTGAACACCCTCTCAGACAACTTTAAACTGCAATACACGCAAATGCACCAACTCTAATTATGGAAAAATCTGTGAAGGTCATGAAAGCTTCTAACATTGTTGAAGTATATGAAACCTGTACGTAGTATAACATTAGTGTGTCTGAAGTTGAATATTTTGGAAAGGATTAAATATTCTAAAATTCTGAACGGACTGAATAATGTCCTACTTTGAGTTTGGAACGTGTCTACGTTTGAGTATGTGGAGCGAGTAAGAAGCTGAAGATTAGTGTTTTTGAAAGAGTTTGTGCAAAAAACACTGAATGTTTCTCAAATTGTGAAATTATGAAAGTGGATCAGGAAATAATGTCCTAATTGAGCTGGACATTTTCAAGTTTCGAGCCAAACATGGTGGGATAAGAAGACTTTTTAAATGGTTGATGTTTGGGGGGTTTGCAATCCCACTAATTCATCTAAAATCTGACCTGACCGCTTTCCTGTCGACTCCAAATTAACCTCAGTTTTACAAATTGTATATGCGTGTTGTGACACTTGTCCATGACATTTATAATATATATTTATTTGCATGGTTGTAAAAATACAAAATTATTGGCAATATACGTTTTTTTTTTTTCTTTATATACATTCTTCTACATCTACAGAGCCCCTAAACGGACATCGGCAAAAAAAATCTGCAAAAGAGCAAAAGTTTCAGGTTGTCACGCAATAGTTGAGTTGAATAATTGTTGAATTCTTCATTCATGTCAAGGCAACGTAAAACATTGATGACAATTATATGTACTTTAACAGCAAATTTAGAAATATAATAGAAATTCAGACAACAAGTTAACCAATACAATGTGGTATTCTCATGTGAGCCCTAGATAACTTATGAGAGGGTAAAACATGTTAAGGCCTACTGATAAGTGATCATTTAAAACCTGATTTGAACCTGAACCAACATTCAGTGATGATGAGAGAAAGTCAGCGTCAAATCTGAGGGCTGAATTCTGCGGCAGTTATTGCAGTTATCATCACCTTTTTTAAATGATAATAAATATTCAATTGCATTTAATTTTAATTCATTTTTAATTAAAGGTCACATAGAGTGGTTGCAAATATATGTTAGTTATGGAGGTCTACTTAAAGGGACACTGTGTAGTATTTATGGGTTTATATGACCCCAAATCCACTTTTTTATACATATTATGTGCTCCTGCATTGTCTAGTCGCTGTATAATAGTATTTGTTTCATACTCGTAGTGTTTCAAAAAGTCATGTAAAATAACATGGTCGCGGGCCGCGGTTGCATAGCCACTGTTAGCAGCGAGACGCCATGTTTCTACCGGAGCCTGTAAGGACAAACGCGAGAGAACAAATCAAGCGTCTCTTTACTTGTAGCTGAAGTCCCGCCTCCTCTCTCTCCGCTTCGTCTGCTACGGCAGCGGTAGCTCCGCCCTCTCCCTCGCCTCACGAACCTCATCTGCTGACACGGAGAAAGACGACGAGGACGACATTTGACCGGCTGAGGACACCGTAGCGCTCAGGGAAGGGAGGGGGTGAGCAGAGGAGCAGTTCTTTGTTGTAGATTTCAGCCTCTCCTCTAGATGGCACTATAAACTACTTACTTCACCTTTACGTTTAAGTCAGTGTACATTATTATTATATTAGTGGTTTGGTCTCTGATTCCCTTTTTTTATTCCATTCCATAATGAATAAACGGCTGTTTGTGTTTCCCTCGCCTGCTTTACCTCATTATCCTCTTTCGTTTATTCAAGCTGGATCAAACTGCTGCTCCCAGTGGTGGAACGTGTCATGGAATATGTAGACATGGAGTCTCTCTGTGGTGCTAATGGAAGCAGCAGGTTTGAGTGGCCTATTTATGAGCAGTTTGTGCGTGTGACTCTCCAGACGTGCTGCAGCAAGAAAGCAACACACACACACACACACACAGCACAGCATCAGGTGAGCTGACGCTGGAGAGAGAGAGAAAATAATCCACTGTCCTCAAACATAAGAGTCAAATCAGCTGGGACTCACATGTGTGACTTGAAAAAGATGGTTGAAAATGTTGTTGATTGAATTTGTTTGAGGGAAATGTTCATTACAAAGGAGTTCATATTGTGTGGTATAATCTCTTCCCCGTCACAAAGTCTACCTCCATAATCCCTCCAAGTGCTTTCAAGTCGCTTCCACCTATAATTCATTTCATCTTCTTCTCTCCCTTTGGAGTCACATCAGAGTTGTGGCACTGCAAACACCGACCCTTTCTTTTTCAAGTAACGCGACGTAATCGTACAAGATCGCCGCTCAAAACCAGTTTTGTCTAAGTGCGTTAAAACAGCCTCGAATTACACAGAAAAAGGCTCAGAGTACAACTCCGATACGAAGTACATTTTATTTTTGTCTGTGCTGAGCATGAGTGAACTTTTGCACATTCAGAAGCTTCGGAGCTTCGTGAAGTGAGTGAAAGAAAAGTTGTGACACACACGATCAGGAGCCTCCGGCTTGAATTCCTCGTCACTTCCTTATGAAACTCTCAGTGTCTCACTTTCCTCACAACAGGATCAGTTTTGCTCGAGCCCATGACGGGCTGGACCACCTGCAGCACGGAGGGGGGGGGGGGGGGGGGAAATCTGCTATATTTAGTCAGGGATATACTGTGACATATTGAACTCGCTGGCAGATCAGATTGTACACAAGTGCTTCCACAAGAGTTGTCAGTGAGTTAACTGTAAAGTGGAACTCAAAACAAAGTACATTCAATCCTAAATCTGAGTTTACAGTGCTTTAAAAACAAAAACACATCAAATTACAGTTAAAAAAGACAATAAAAAACAACATATTGTATTGTCTCAGAGAGAGATATTCTGTGATGTGATGGTTAGTTTACATTTATACAGTTTAATGTGGAGAAGAAAAAGAGTTTAACATATTAAAGAAATCTAGATATAGTTATAGTGTTGACCTTAAGTGATTAGGAGTTGAAGATTGTTCATTTAGTGCACATTTGCAAGTCATTAAACTTGGTCTCTTTAATTTAATGGTCGGGTGGGAGATCATTGTCTGGAGCATTTTTTACTATATAGCTTAAAATCCTCTATGCATTTCACAAAAAAATGAATCATGTCAGTGAGCTGTGTAACACACAGGCCTGTAGAAACACTATCCAATCATACTGAACGCTCCGAAATAATGAATTGGATCGTGATGCATCAATCAAACCACTGCCACCTGCACATCCCCCCCCCCCCCATGTGTGTCAGGGTGATGACATGGTGTCCCTGTTTCTACTGGGCTGGCAGGGTAAATGTTTGTCTTTGTGAGTGTATTTGTACCAAAAGTTACAGATGCTGTGCAGTGCTCGTGAATCTGCGTGAAACCAAAGCATTGTGCGTTCCTGTGCTCTGGAGCCATAGCTTTCGGAGGGAAGTCTGAAGAAAGAGGCTTGAACTTCACAATTTATCCTGCTCACGCCTACATTTCAGTTCACTATCACCACACTTAGTGCTTAACTTTGAATACGGACGTGCAAATTATTCCAAGGCCACTTTTTTGATTTTACTGCCAACACAAAGTGACACTGGATCGGTGCAGACAGCACCATAAAGGCTTGGGCCGGAAGCAGGAAGAAGTGAGGGCTTTTCTTCTGTGTGGCGTTCTCCAGGTACTCTGGCTTCCTCTCATTGTCCAAAAAATATGCTGATTAATTAGACGCCCTAAATTGACTGTAGGTGTGAGTGTTTCCCTGTGATGGACTGGCAAACCCGTCCAGGGTGAGACCCCCTTCACCCCTTCAGCTGATTGGCTCCACGACCTTAATGGTGGAGGATAAAGCAGTAGAAAATGAATGAATGAATGAATGAATGTGGTGAGCCAGTCCACACAGAAAACAGTGTAGCTCCAGTCAGTTTTTTCAGGTGTGTTTGTGTGATGTATTGACACATTATTGACTTAATCGTGAACAAGCTTGAGACCCAGAGAATCGTTCTCACTGATAACACGGCAGAAGGAAAAACCTAATCAAATCTGCATCCGGTCTGCCTTGGGTCTGAATACACTTTGCCACTCTATCTCACATTAGACAGCCTCTTTGAGCTGCAAACTATAGTTTGCACACCACTCACTCTCCCGAACCAAAGACACAGAAGCCGCTTGTCTACTGCTGCCTGGTTTGGTTGGATTTTGTGTGGAAAATCTGAATAAAGGGTTTCAAGGGGTGGATCGAGGAACCCTGTGAGATGTGATCTAAATTGACTGATTTTCTCTTTGGGCTTTGGTGAAAGAAAAATAAAAACATCAGTTTCCCGTCAGTAAAAGTGTTAAACAAGTGGCAGAGATATTATAGACTTCAGCAGACATAGCTTTATTAAGCTATTAATATGTTTAGCTTTTTTTAAGTGGCTAATTTTCCTTCTTCTGTCCCTGTCCATGTTATCAGTAAGAGCCAATGTCCGACTGCCGAGCTCATTCACATAACTCCAGGAACATAGACCCCAAAGACGAGTTTGTTTTCTAAGTAAACTCTGGTGCTGTAGAGATGATTACAATTCATGCAGTGAACAGAAATTCCCAAGTCAGACAGGGTTACATACAAAGTTATATTATGTTTCCTTCCACAAAGAAAAATAATCACGGTATCATAATAAAAAAAAACACAAAATATGAACGTTACTCACTACAATGACACTCAGTAAGCATTTACCTCCATGAAGGACACTTTAAATTCAGCCAAGCTGTATCTACATAAATATGTTACGGGTTCTACTTTAGCCTAAACGCCATTCCTCAGTGGAGGCAAATATTTCAAACAAACCTAATCATTTTAGATATGTAACATTCAAATGTGACGATGTTGTTGTTTTTGTCGTTGTGGTTCCCCACACACACATTATGGAAAGCTGCCTTGTTAAAAGCATAATTGATATAAATTACTCAAGTTGTATACATTTGTCACATTTGGGGAACAAAAGAGATGAAGTGATGCACAGATTGAAGCAAACATGAGTCGAGTCTTTTCATTGGCCGTTGTATGATCCAACCACCGGAACTTCATCTAGAGATCAACAGAGGTTTGATGCGTCCTCTTTGCACAGTGTTTAAAAATCCATCTGGAAAATAAAGATGAAAGTGTTTAACTGAATGTGTTTACAGCTGCAGTGTGTAACTGTGGGTGGTTTTCATGTTATTTGTCGGTCATCTCTGATTGCATTGTTTTTGTATGTTTTTTACTTTTCCCTCTGGCCCCTATGATTTTTTTGCCTGAACCCCCTTGTAGTGTGTCCTGCATTCAAGTCCTCCTGACTTTATTTTTTATTATTTTTTGATAGTTTTTTGCAATTTGCTGTTCACTACGGTGGCCCAGAGGTGTCAGGACAAATACAAAAGCCACAACACGAATGCAAAAGCCACAGCACAAATACAAAGGCCACAACACAAATACAAAAGCCACAACACAAATGCAAAAGCCACAACACGAATGCAAAAGCCACAACACGAATGCAAAAGCCACAACACGAATGCAAAAGCCACAACACGAATGCAAAAGCCACAACACAAATACAAAAGCCACAACACAAATGCAAAAGCCACAACACAAATACAAAAGCCACAACACAATTACAAAAGCCACAACACAAATGCAAAAGCCACAACACAAATACAAAAGCCACAACACAAATGCAAAAGCCACAACACAATTACAAAAGCCACAACACAAATTCAAAAGCCACAACACAAATGCAAAAGTCACAACACAAATGCAAAAGCCACAACACAAATGCAAAAGCCACAACACAAATGCAAAAGCCACAACGGAAGTGAACGGCTTTTGTATTTGTGTTGTGGCTTTTGAATTTGTGTTGTGGCCTTTGTATTTGTGTTGTGGCCTTTGTATTTGTGTTGTGGCTTTTGCATTCGTGTTGTGGCTTTTGTATTTGTCCTGACACCTCTGGGCCACCGTAGTGAACAGCAAATTGCAGACACGCTTGAATAAAAACAGAAAGTTTGTGTTTTTTGGTTTTATCATAATAATATTAATAATAATCTTTCATTCAGAGTTAAAAAAAATAATTGCAGCAATTTCAAATAACTTAGCCATCATGATATATATTATATGTGATATATATATATATATATATGTATATATATACATATATTGTAGGCACTGTTCTCAAAACAAGGACTGCGGGTGAACAAAAACTTACAAGAAATGTTAATCAAAGAGACACAAAAGTAAAGTAAAATGATGTGACTCCTAATTATGACCCGGTTTGTTGTGTGAGTCTCAATGGTTGTGTGAGTGAGCTCCGACAAAAAAAAAAAAAGAGGACTCACTGTGGTAAAGTGAACAATGCAGAAGATGGCGATGATGAGGATGCCGATGATGATGGAGGCTATAGCAACATAGAGAGCGTTCCTGCCCAGACGCCAGGACCCATCATAGTCACCATCATAATAACTGTTTCTGGACTGAGGATAAGAAATCACTGTTACATACATAATAAAAAAAAAATACAAAAACCTGTTAGTGGCTTTGAGAATTTTACTTTGAAGAAAGTTATTATTTACTCACACCTAGAAAGTTTTTATTTAAAGGTACAGTAGGCAGGATTTCTTTTCCTTATTTCAGCATAATGCAAATCAAGTGATCTGAGACAGTTCTGCACCATCTCTAGACTGTTTACAGCGTCATGAAAGGATTTGACCAGTCACACAGCACTTCACACAGGAAGTGGGCGCTCCTATTGGCTGATTTACTAAACTTAAGGCCACATTATACTTCTCTCCGACTGCGTAATGCGTTATCCGTCTGCGTCACCACGTAGACCACTCGAGCCTTTATACTTCTGCGTCGTGGTGACGGATAGGCGCTGCAATTTCCCGCCCGATCAGTAGGGGTCGCTGCGCAAGGTTGTTGTGCTTTTGGCTACAGTGAGCAATGGCGTCCGAGGGAGAAAGACTGTTGTTGTTGAAACAGTGGCCGTTTGTCACTTCTCTGTGTCCCGGAACGCAGTTTTAAGATAATTTGAGGCGAGAAATTGGCCATTTAGAGTCTAAACATGTGCTGTGTGTGTTAAGATATGACGTATTTATAGTTCGGCAGCGACGTTATCGGCGGGGATCAGCTCCGCCCTCTGTGGACGCTCGGTGCTCACTGTGAGCCGGCACAGAGCAGCTTAGCTCGGCCTGTCCTGAGGACCAATCGCAGCTCTTGCCGTCTCCGTTGTCCCTTGAGCGAGTGACGGACACTTAAAAAATATTCCGTGCAGCCGGAGACGACGCAGAGACTCTACAACAGGTTCTGCGTCGACGCAGAGGACTCTGTGTAGGCTACGCAGAGCACTTTACGCAGGACTATAAATTGGGCTTTACACGTGCAGATTCAGCAATTGAATGCTGCAAAAAAAAAAACTTGACAATGTCTGCAGAGAGCAGTGCAAATTTGATGTGGGAGAAGCCAGTGCCTTATACTATTATTGATACAAATGTAACACTATAAACTGCATTAATTACAGTTGTGTTATTTACACCAAACCAGTGTCACTCTTGTTTGTTGGCGGTAAAATCACAAAACTGGCCTAGTATTCATTTGCACTTTCATATTTAAAGTGAAGAATTAAACATGTGCCTTGGGTTGTGGCTGTGGTTGAGCGTGTCAGGGATGGAGAGTCGTCTGTGTCTGAGAGGCACAATATCAAAACATGAGTATTTCAGTGGCCTTCACATACAAGAAAGAACGTCATTGTTCATTGTCATTGCATGTAGCGAGATAATGCTTCAAAACATGAAACGTATGATCTGGCTGCTGTAGAAAGATGGTGGGGCAAGATGTCAGCCACTGTAAAGCAAGGCCCATGTCTAAAGTTCATATACAGTAGCTTATTTAAAGGCTATTGAAACCAAATTTCAAAGCAAAGACACACATATCTGCCAATAAATATGGAAGTAAATCTGTGCCATCTGAGTTTGAATTCGAATTTCTAACACTGAATTTTTTTGCATCGAAATTAGACTTTGAATTTTAAAAACCATCAAATTTCAAGCACTGTTTTTTTTTTGCCATTCATTTTTTTTTTCGACGTTGAAATAAATTCAGTGTAAAAAAATTTGATGTCTCAAAAAATTCAGTTGCAAAAAATTCAATGTCTCAAAAAATTCAGTCTCAAAAAATTAACTTGCAAAAATTCAGTTGCAAAAATTTGATGTCTCAAAAAGGGATCGATTGCTTCTGTCTGGTGACCCGGATATTAACTGATGTTTTTGCAAGTGAATTTTTTGCAACTGAATTTTTGCAAGTGAATTTTTTGAGACTGAATTTTAATAATAATAAAATTCAAAGTCTAAATTCGATGCAAAAAAATTCAGTGTTAGAAATTCGAATTCAAACTCAGATGGCACAGATTTACTTCCATAAATAAACATCATACACACTAAACCTATACATATCACACACTGAGCCTTTAAAATATCATCTAAAACAGCGATTTCCCAAACACTGGGTCAGGACCCATAGACCCATAAAGGTGCATGTGTATATGTGTTAAATCACATGCATAAAATGACTTCACTAAAAGATCGCTTGGAAACTAAAACACTAATATATAAAAGGTGGGTCACCATATACAAAATAAGGGAAATACTGATCTAAAATGATATGTGTTTTTGATGTAGTTCAGACAAGAGTTACATTGATAAATAAGCACAGATAGATCTACTGAAATGCTTCACTTCCCAACGTTGAAATTGAAGGAGGATCTATGATTAGATGATGTCATTTTAGCCAATGGAAATCACACAGTTCACGCTCACCATGATGGAGAAAACCAGAGCCACAATGTTGACGGGGTATGCAGGACAGAAGCAGGTGAAGATAGTCAAAAACAGGTAACTGCGGAGTGGAGGCGGAGGTTCCTGCTCCTCTATCGAACCGTGGTCAAAACACTCGCTCCCGCTTAAGGAACCTTTTTCTTGCGAATTAATAACTCCATCTATAACAGCCATCGTAACAGATCACAGTGACACACAGTCTGGAGGATTAAAAGACCAAATTAAAAAAAAAGGGGGGGAAAAAAGAACAGAAAAATCCAAGTTGAGAACCCTTGAATGTTCAAATATCTTCTATGTTGCACACTGATTCCACTGCTCCTCCTCCTTCAAAGCTGGGAAACATATTAAGTTGAGGTGAGAGCGAGGACAGGATCCCTAACTCTGCTGGACTCTGTCCAGGTCTCTGCCCTGAGGAGACGCGTGAGAGATCAGACTCTGTTTACTGCTGCTGGCAAATGCACAGGAATATGGAAATAAGGTTCCTCAGTTCCGAGGCAGTGTCACATGTATGACTGCGACTGACCTAACACCCAGTGTGCGAAGATTAGGTTCTGCTCACATTTGCAACTGAACGTGTGAACTGTGTGGAGCCTTTTGCAATCAAAAAAAACAGAGGGAAGCAAAGTGAAAACTATCAGAAGCAGTT
Organism: Microchirus variegatus; assembly: GCF_963457635.1. NCBI lineage: Eukaryota > Metazoa > Chordata > Actinopteri > Pleuronectiformes > Soleidae > Microchirus > Microchirus variegatus. Next base: position 2,198,081 of record NC_139805.1, read on the forward strand.
GCTGGTTGCACATTTACTCTTATGCTTTTGTGTTTGTACACTTGGCGAGTCATCACAATTCTTAAACGTGGTAAAGAATTTGATTTAAAGCGGACCTCGACCAGAAGTTCCTATTAACGCTGTTTTTTAGTGTGTATCTGCGTCATTACCTTGTTTATCAAGCCCTGACGGTTCTAAACAAACAGTTCAGCCATTGCTGAGAACACTGTGTTTTATTGTAATCTCGGCGCTCAATGAGATCACTGAAAATCCCGTAATAGTTACGTAAACATCGGTTCTCCTGAACAGCAGATCGTCCTGCTCCGGGCACTAGTCCGGGCACATCCGGTTGCGTACATTGAACCGCAGAAGAAGAATAAGGTCCGTTGTGGAGGTGTTTCACGAGCAACAGTGTCTTCTGACTCTGGGTCTGACTCCGGGTCAAAGGTCGTCAAAGTGACTGTGGCGGGGAGTCGTGAAGAAGCTATTTTTAAACACTGTTAAAACAATGTTTTGATAATGAGGAGCAGTGCATCCACCGTTCCAGAGGGGGGCGCTGCGCTTCTGAGAGCGGGTGTGCTGAATATGTCACTTCCGGGTACTGGCCAATCACAAGACACTCTGTCTTCTGGGGGTGAAAGTTCACTCTGAAACATCGCAGCTGATGAACACCATCAAAAAAGAGGATTTCTATCGGCTCGTTTACAGCAACTAGGAGGTTTTTGACCATAAAAACAGGTTAATGTATGTAAGTAGACCTCCATAACTAACATATAATATGTGCAACAGGACCACTCTATGTGACCTTTAAAGGCTCAGTATGTAATATGTGCTGCCCTCTAATGGTGAGACTGTAGAGTGCAGCACATCCCTCCTGCTCACATTTCCCTTTTTCAAACACAAGGGAGCTACAGTGGACCTCACACACAACCGTCGTCATCAACAAGGACGCTAGGCTGGATGTGTGAAGCTAGCCTACATACACACTACATACAATACAAAAATCCAAATAACAAAAACTGTAAGCCCATTAAGTCTGCCAGGCAGGATACATATCTATATCTATATCTATATCTATATCTATATCCATATCCTGGCCTACGTAAATGTAGCCCCAGGCTAAATTACATATAAAAGGCTTGTTCTCAAGAATGAAGTATCTGCCGTTTACGACAAATGTAGGGTTTCTGTAGCGATGGAGATTTTTGTTTATTTATAATTATTTGAGAAATACAGACACTGTTGCATCATATTGTTGTGATACTTAAACACAAATAACTAGTGTGGCATTGTTAAAGTAACCGCAAAAGAGTATGTTATGTTTAACCCTTAATTGAGTTCAATTTAACACAAAATGTGCGTTAAATTTGTATTTAACACAGATTATAACGTGTCCTTATCAGATTTGGTGTTACTTTTAGTGTGCAAAATATACTGTGTCGAAGAAGGCAGAAGTTTTGAGGTGTAGCTGGTGATGATCCCACATAATAATTCATAAGGTAGACAGTCCCACAAGATTACAGGAAATATGTCATCACAACCAGGTCTAATTAGAGATGTGGATATAATGAGATTTTAGCTCACTAATCATACCTTAAACTCTAAAATATTTAAACCAGCTCAGCACTGTAGCAAAAACTAAAAACAAAAAGGAGAGAGAGAAAAAGTATACTTAAAATCAAGGATTCCAAAACTTTTCTTAAAGGGGAAATAAGTAGTTTATAGTGCCATCTAGAGGAGAGGCTGAAATTTACAACAAAGACCTGCTGCTCTGCTCACCCCCTCCCTTCCCTGAGCGCTACGGTGTCCTCAGCTGGTCAAATGTCGTCCTCGTCGTCTTTCTCCGTGTCAACAGATGAGGTTCGTGAGGTGAGGGAGAGGGCGGAGCTACCGTAGCAGACGAAGCGGAGAGAGAGGAGGCGGGACTTCAGCTACAAGTAAAGAGACGCTTGATTTGTTCTCTCGCGTTTGTCCTTACAGGCTCCGGTAGAAACATAGCGTCTCGCTGCTAACAGTGGCTATGCAACCGCGGCCATGTTATTTTACATGACTTTTTGAAACACTACGAAAATGAAACAAAAACTATTATACAGTGACTAGACAATGCAAGAGCACAAAATATGTATAAAAAAGTGGATTTTGGGTTATATAAACCCATAAATACTACATATTGTACCTTTAATTAAAAAAAGTATGTATGAAATGCATAATGTATATGATATGCTTTACATGCACAATATGTATATACTGTATGCATGAAAAATAATATCCTGGTAAATTTGAATAATCGTGTTAATAATTTCATCACATTTGCATATACTGTATTTGCAGTAAGAGTTGAGACAGAACATGAACAAACAATAAACAAACCTGCTAACAATTTTAAACAATGTTGTAATTCTTCCATAGTTTATGTCTGTAGTAAATGAATCCTAGATACATGTGTGCGTCACCTGTTTACACTTTTATGGTCGAGTGATTCTATTTAATTCTATTCTACTGTAGTTTTTAAACCAAGTACAAACATTTTAAATTTAGGTGATTTTATTGATGCAGAATTATGAGCAAAACATAATGGACTTGAACATCTACAGGTCACATGATGATGAAAACAAACAAGAGTTGTCTGTCCTCACTGATACTGAACCACACAGCTGAGCGGTTTCTCCTTAAGTCTCGGTAAAACCATGAGCAGTTTTCAGCTTAGAGAGCTTTACCTTGAAATGTGTGATTTATTGTGACATCAATAGGTCTATATATATATATATATATATATATATATATATATATATATATATATATATATATATATATATATATATATATATATATATATATATATATATATATATATGTCTATATATATATATATATGTCTATATATATATATATATATATATATGTCTATATATATATATATATATGTCTATATATATATATATATATATGTCTATATATATATATATGTCTATATATATATATGTCTATATATATATAGATATATATATATATCTATATATATATAGACATATATATATATATATATATATAGACATATATATATATACATATATATATATATAGACATATATATATATATGTCTATATATATATATATATATATATATATAGACATATATATATATATATATATATATATATGTCTATATATATATATATATATATATATATATGTCTATATATATATATATATATATATATAGACATATATATATGTCTATATATATATATATATATATATATATATATGTCTATATATATATATATGTCTATATATATATGTCTATATATATATATATATATATATATATAGATATCTATATATATATATAGATATATATCTATATATATATAGATATATATCTATATATATATATCTATATATATATATATATATCTCTATATATAGAGATATATATCTATATATCTCTATATCTATATAGATATCTATATATATATAGATATCTATATATTTATATATATACAGTGGCAAGAAAAAGTATGTGAACCCTTTGGAATTTCATGCTTTTCTGAATAAATTTGTCATAAAATGTGATCTGATCTTCATCTACGTAAAGGATATTGACATAAACATCATGTGTCTAATATAATAACACACAAAAAATTCTGATCTTTCATGTCTTTGTTGAGAACAACCAACAAAAACCTCATAGTGTTTGTGGAAAAAGTATGTGAACCCTTGGAATTAATAACAGGTTGACCCCCCCCCCCCCCCCCCCCCTTTGGCAGCAATACCTTCAACCAGGCTCTTCCTGTAGCTGTGGATCAGACCCGCACATCGTTGAGGGGGAATTTTAGCCCATTCTTCCTGGCAGAACTGCTTTAGCACTGTCATATTCTTTGGACGTCTCATGTGTATGGCCCTCTTCAAGTCAATCCATAGCATCTCTATTGGGTTGAGGTCTGGGCTCTGACTCCAAAAGGCGAATTTTGGTTTTTCTGAAGCCATTCTGTTGTGGACTTGCTCCGTCGTTTTGGGTCGTTGTCCTGTTGCATCACACACACCTTCTACACAGTTTCAGCTGACGTACAGATATTCTCACATTATCCTGAAGAATTGTCTGATATACTCAATGATTACAAATTAGCCCTGATGCAGCAAAGCAGGCCCAAATCATGATGTTTCCTTTCACCATACATTACGGTTGGGATGATGTTTTCATGATGATATGCCATGCCCTTTCTACGCCAGATGTAGTGCTGTGTGTTTTTCCCAAACAGTTCAATCTTAGTTTGATCAGTCCCACAAAACATGTTGCCAGTACCGCTGTGGAGTGTCAATGTGCTCTTTTGCAAACTTCAGGCGTGCAGCAATGTTCTTTTTTAGTAAGCAGTGGCTTCCTTCGTGGTGTCCTGCCGTGGACACCCTGCTTGTTTCGATGTTTTACGTATTGTAGACTCATGAACAGAGATATTAGCCAGTTCCAATGAAGACTTCAAATCTTTGGCTGTCATTCGGGGGTTGTTTCATTACCTCATTGATCAGTCTTCGCTGTGCTCTTGGTGTCATTTTGACTGGGCGCCCACTTCTTGGTAGAGTAGCAACAGTCCCAAAGTGTCTCCATTTGTAGATCGTTTGCCTAACTGTAGATTGGTGAATTTTCTAAAGTCTTTGAAATAACTTTGAAACCCTTGCCAGCTTTATGTAAATCAACAATTGTTGATCGTAGATCCTCTTTTTGGTGAGCCATGGCTCACATAAGCGCACTCTTCTTGTAAGGAGCAAACTCCAAAAGTTTGAGGGGTTTTTATTAGTCAAAGTAGCTGTTGGCCACACCTCCAACCTTATTATCTTAACGAGGCTCCAGGTGTGTTAAAACCTGACTCCAACTAGCTTTTTTGAGGTCATTAACTCAAGGGTTCACATACTTTTTCCACAAGCACTGTGAGGTTTTTTTGGTTGTTCTCAACAAAGACATGAAAGATCAGAATTTTTGGTAACGCTTTCTTTTACAGTCCCCTAATAACCTGGTATTTAGCTGGTAAATTCATGGTAACACTAAAGTGTTGCTAGGTAATTACCAAGGGTAATAAGATAAGTAAATACAGTGAAACCGTTGCCAAAATACTGGGTAATGCACGGTAATGTACTCGGTAAGTAAAGTAAAACTGTACTGTAAAAGAAAGCCAAGCTTGTTTCCATGTAATTACACACATTTTTAGGGTTAGGTTTGTTAGATTACCCCTTGGGTAAATAGCTAGTAATTAGGGGACTGTAGGTACCTGCTTATTACCAGTTTATAACCCAATAATACACTTACATTTACCATAGTTTTGCCATAGTTTAGCTGTACATACCTTCTTATTAACAGCAGTAATAACACGCTATAATTAACTATATAGTTACCAGGTAAATGCCCAGTATTTTGGCAACAGTTTCACTGTATTTACTTTCTTATTACCATTGGTAATTACCTAGTAACACTTTGGTGTTACCATGAATTTACCAGGTAAATACCTGGTAATTAGGGGACTGTAAAAGAAAGCGTTACCGAATTTTTTTGTGTGATTATATTAGACACATTATGTTTGTCAATACCCTTGACTTAGATGAAGATCAAATCACATTTTATGACAAATTTGAAATTCCAAAAGGTTCACATACTTTTTCTTGCCACTGTATATATGTGTGTGTGTGTGTGTGTGTCAGTAAAATGTATAGGAAAAAGGGAGGGAAGAAACACATTGTGGTCAAATGCTTTAGAATAATTTATTAGGATTTTAGAATTGAAACTGTCAGAAAAAAAAAAAAAACAGGAGAAAGGAAAAGCATTTGCTGTAAAGCTTGGCAGAGGAACAGCCCCAATCTTCAACTTTAACTGAGCTCACGTCGAGCGACGAGCTTCATTCAAAGCGTTGGCCCTTTTACTTACATCAACACAAGGTAAAAGACATCATTAAAATCAATATACAAGGGGAACAAGATCTTAAAACAGAAAAATATAGTTTCTTTTTTTTTTTCTGAAAATAAGTCTTAATGCCGCAGAATTATCCACACGTCGTCTGCTATTACCAATAATAGTACTATTCTCATTTGTAAGGTAAAAAATAACTTATTGCTTTATTGTAAGTTAAAAAGTTACAGTGTTGGTGTCCAGCAGTAGTTTTATGTCGTGTCCCAGGTGGTCTGACAGAGGAACCACTGGCTGCGTCAGGAAGATTTCAGTCCCAGCAAAGAACCTGCTTGTTTTTTGCAAATGTTTCATTCATCCCAGCGTTTGTTTTTTTTATTGTTTGGTTGTTGTTGTTTTTTTTTGGGGGGGGGGGGGGGGTGGGGGGTCTTCCTGCCAGCCAGTGTCGTCTGTACTGAAGTCCTGTGTCAGAGCCGACTGGGAGCGAGACCCTGTTCGATTTGTGGTTTCCCTGCCCAGACCCCCTCCTCTATTCACCGCCACACGGAGCAGCAACTGTATATTAACAAAAACGTCAGTTCCAGAGGACCACAAGTGTATCAAAACTAAAACTAAAACATTGGGAAAAGAGGCAGGGGGGAGAGGAGCAGATGAGCCAAAATGGAACAGGGTGATTTTTTTTTTTTTTTTCAGTACCAAAAAACAAAGGCAATCGAAAATGCTCAAATCGTTTGCCAAAAGTAGTTCCATATTACACCTTTGATGTTTGCGCGCAACACTCACTTACTCTCTCACACACACACACACACACACACACACACACTCGGACGCAACCCACATGCACCTTCAATAGTGATACGAGGACAGAACACGACTGTGATGTTTTCTACAATTGCTTCTCTGAGAATGTCCTTCATTTGTTTTCATAAAAAAAAAATAAAAATGAAACACAAAAAACAAAACATTAAGAAGTGAATCGCACAAAAAAATATATCATATTTTCAAAAAAGAGGAAGTCAAGTCAACCCTTGACCACAACCATCCCCCCCCCCCTCCCTCCCCCAGTAAACCCCTGATTTCTCCTGTTTAAGGTTATGGTTCCTCCATAGTCCTCCATCATCATCATCATCATCATCATCATCTATAATCAAGGTGTAGTTTTCATGAAGATACAACAAGAAATCTGGGTGTTTAAACTAAAAGAAGAAGTTAAAGCAAACAAAGTGATGACATCATAACAACAAGCATTTTTTTTTTTTCTTATTTAACTGAGCAAACATGGCAGGAAAAGCTCCTGGAAGCTGTCAACAGTTTGAGTTACTCAGGCGACGCTGGAGCGAAACTGGCCAACGACGTACACATATACCATTATGCATACTGAAAAGTAGTGAGATGACCACACAAAGTAGTAGATGACATCCTGCACTTAATAAACCCTTTCCAAACCAACCAATGGCATGCCAGCCGGTTCAGTAACCCCCTAAACCCCGCCCCCAACATCTATGTACAATATCTTACAGGAAGACATAAAAACATTGCTTTAAAACCAATTACAGAGTAAAATACCTTACAGATTATCATTATTTTGTCATTATTAATAACAATATTACAAAGGTTTTTGTTTTTAAAGACTAGCAAAATATACATTTTAGTTGTTTTTTTTTGTTTCCACGTTTGTGTGAACCTTGCGTTAAAAACAAAAAAAAAAAAACTACTGTTGAATTTGTTCTTCGTTGTTAAAAATGTTTTTTTTCCAGACACGCTTGTTTTTGTCCTCCTCCTTTGAGCCACTTCAGTAACAGCTTACAATGATTTCGTGATGAAATGACATCGACAATAACATTGAAATAAAATAACAATAATAATAATAATAACAACAATAATAATAATAATAATAATAATAATGAAGATAAAAACTCAATAGTCCTCTGTGTCTTTGTCAAAGAAATGTTTCCTTAGAGATTTTTCTTTCCTTTTCTCAGCTTCAAAAGAAATGGGCGGGTGGAGTCTAGTTATTCGACTATGTGAGGACAAAGGAGGAGAGAAAGAAAGAGAGAGAGAGAGAGAGGGAGAGAGAGAGAGAGAGAGAGAGAGGGAGAGATGGAGGCGTTATGTTGAAGTGAGATTAGTACAGCAAAACAAGAGTTCAGGATTTAAAAAGATATTCAGTCGGTGGGTGGAGCCACGGGGGGGGCCCAGTGAGAGCTTGTGGCCGGCCAATCGGGTTGTGCCATCAGTGGGCAGCCAGTATTGTGATTGACTCATCAGCAGAAGAGAAGCCCTCCCGTCTTCAGTGACCCGAGTCTTCTCAGTGGTAGCCATTAGTGAACGCAGTAGCAATCAGAGGGCCCTGAGGGTACACACACAAAGGCTGAGTGCATTAGGAATACATGGCTGCATCCGTGGTGCACGTGTGTGTGTGTGTGCGTGCGTGCGCCTGAGAGAGACTCACCCCTAGACCGTGGCCGAACCCTGTGCTGGGGGCGGGGCTGGCGGCGCTGATGTAGCTGCCGATACCTGAGTCCTGATTGGCTGCAGCGTACAGATCAGCCATTGGTCCGGGGCTGCTGGTGCCCAGGAAACCAGCTGTGCGTGAAGGGGTGGAGCCTAGGAGACAGAGGAGGAGATAAGGAGTCGAGCTTCAAGGCTTTGTACACACACACACACACACACACACGCGCACACACACAGTGTCTAAAAATATTCTTTATTGGTCCAAGCAGGCTTCACTACATGAAGCAAACATACACATATGCACAAATAGACATGTAGTGTGTCTCAGTATATCACAGACACACACACACACACACACACACACACACACACACACACACACACACACACACACACACACACACACACACACACACGTACGTACCTCTAACTACGGCTGCAGCTGCAGCTGCCGCCATTGGTCCGTACGCAGTCAGGGGAATGGCTGAGGGATTATAACACACAAACCAAATCATTACACACTCCAGATGACACACATATGAAATTGTTAAATAACAATCTACAGCTCCGTGTCAACATCTGCTCACACATCTGCTGTCGCTGGAGGAGTAACCCCCCCCCCCCTTCCCAAAAAAAAACAACTGCACCAATGACATGGCAATAAAATCCATACTCTTTAAGGAAGACACGAAATAATCTTGGTGAGGGAAAAAAATAAGGACGGCATCACCAACTAAAGATGCCACTTAGAGCCACTGGGTGGCAGTGTCAACACAGAGCTGAAGAAGCTGTTCAGTAGTCAACATCCTGCAGCTACATGTAAAAAACACATAAAACAAGTCTGGACTTGGACTACAGAGGAGTCATGTCACTAAAAAACTGATTTATTCTATTTATTTAAACATAAATTGACCACAGATGAAAAACATTCCCCTGAAATTAGTCAAGTTGTAACTTTAAGGAACCATTTGACCGTTTGGGAAAAGCACATTTTTCAGAAACAGCCTTCAGGTCTTTAATAACCTTTTGAAAAAGTCAAAGTCAATCTGAACCTCATGTTTAAAGCGGAACTAGACCGGAAGTTCCTATTAACGCTGTTTTTTTAGTGTGTATCTGCGTCATTACCTTGTTTAAGAAGCCCTGACGGTTCGAAACAAACAGTTCAGCCACTGCTGAGAACGCTGTGTTTATTGTAATCTCGGAGCTCAGCGAGATCTCCCTTCTGGTTACGTAAACAGCGGTTCTCCTGAACAGCAGATCCTCCTGCTCCTGGCACTAGTCCGGGCACATCCGGTTGCGTACATTGAACCGCAGAAGAAGAAGAATAACGTCCGTTGTGGAGGTGTTTCACTTGCAACAGTGTCTTCTGACTCTGGGTCAAAGTCATAAAAGAGACTGTGGCGGGGAGTCGTGAGGAAGCTATTTTTAAACATTGTTACAACAATGTTTTGATAATGAGTACAGGGTTTCCCCCAGTGTATTATAACACAGGCTTAGTGTAGCCTGTTTATTTATTTTAAATATATTTTTTTTATACTCCACGGATTTTTCTATACCGGGGAACAAGGGCGCATGCTCCCCCATGTTATCGGCGCAGCGCACGCTTGTCCAGGTGCCTGATTGAAACTCAATAAGTCAATCAACTATCAAAACCGTCATTATTACGGTTACATCGTTCTTGTCAATAAAGATGTTATATTTAGGGATGCACCGATAATTCGGCGGTCGAAAACAGAGCTAGAACACTGTGGAACAGCACCTATTAAACGCTGGAAAGTCTCTGCACAAAAGCGAAACTTGGCAGATTATGAACTCCCCGTGATATTCACTTCACACCAGAGAACATTCTCTCTCTTTTTGAGCAGTTAACTAAAGACATCAGCTCATCCGATGCATCCGTTCTTCTCTTAATTACAGCGCTAAAGCGTCTTCTACATAAATAATGAGACCACGGAGTGAAAACAATGAAAAGTGCGCTCTGATCTTCAGAGTCTGTCACCACCTTTTACTCAGATCTACTCCGATCACCTGCACTTCATCGCGACTGTATCCAGAAGCTTGGAGACCGCTTGGAGACGCAGAAGCGACGAACAGCGCAGGGGCGGTGCGCGGAAATAAAAGGGCCGTTTCTCTGCACCAGATGAGGCAGATGAGGGGGCACTACCACTTTTTAATTTATGTTGATTTATTTTACTTTTTAAATGTGACCATTGCATGGCTTGTTTTAAGATTCACTGACCAATTACTTAATTTGTATTTAAGTGAAAAAATTTAGAGTGTCTGTTTGTAAGACTCTATTGTTGGCGTTTAAGTATTGTTAATAAATGTCTTACAATGATGTCTACACATAGTAGTCATGATTTAAAATTTCCTGTGAACTTTTAATTATTTTTTACAAAAACGCCGTGGGCTGCCCGAGAGGTCCTACCACCGGGTTTAGAAGCTTTTCTGGGGGAAACCCTGGAGTAGCAGTGCATCCACCGTTCCAGAGGGGGGAGCTGCCAATCACAAGACAGTTGGGAATTCTATACGCTGGCTGGCCAATCACAACACAGTCTGAAGTCTGAAACACCGCAGCTGAGGAGAGCGTCAGTAAGAAGAGATTTCTATCGGCTCATTTACAACAACTAGGAGGTTTTTGACCATAAAAACAAGTTGATGTATGTAAGTAGACCTCCATAACTAACATATATGTGCAACAGGACCACTCTATGTGACCTTTAACAGGAACAAACAGGATAATGAAAAACCTTTTCAAACCTGGAAATATATTCTCAAATGTCTTGTCTGAAGACATTTAATAAAGAAAAAACATCAAGCTGATGAACCTGTGTAGCCAAAATAATGCTCGTCCAGTCTAGCTTTAGCTCTACAGTGCATATATGATGATTCTTAGTCATCAAGGTTTAATTTATTCAACAGCAGTTAATGTTAAATGCACTGCACATAATTTGACTTTCTGCTTCCTCGTCTCTTAAAGAGGAGGTCACACACTACACAATATTGTATTTGACTAAAATATCTCATCATTAAAGACACATCAGGCTTAATTTAGTTTGGTTTTGTGTCTACAAGTCGACTGGAATATTTACTGTGAATATTCTTATTATTTCTCTTTTTTCTCCTCCCTTCTGACAGCTGCTGTCACCTTGTCCTGATCTAAATCTTCTTCTTTCAGCTTCTCTCTTTTAAGGGTCACCATAGCAGATCATCTGCCTGCATCTTATCCGATCACTTGTGTCCTCTTCTGTTGCACCAGCTGTCCTCATTGTCCTCCTTCACAACATCCATGAAACCCCTCTATAGTCTTCCTCTTTACCTCCTGCCCGGCAGCTCCATCTTCAACATCCTTTGTCCAATATAATCACTATCCCTTCTCTGCATGTGACCAAACCACCTCAACACTGACTCTCACCATTCAACCTGAACTGTCCCTGGAATATTCTCATTCTAATCCTGGAAACCCATGATTATCTCATTGCCAGTGGTTGTTCTGCCCCCTGGTGTTTTTTTCCACATCCCTCTGTCAACACTGCACGACGATGACCATTAAAAATTGATTAATGACATGTGTGCTTATGGCAGAAAAATGAATGCGTGTTACAGCGTTGCTCAGGAAATGACGCAGGGATTTGCATCGCTGCCTGAAATGAGGCAGACGAAGAAAAAATATTTGCATCTTCACTTGCGTTCACCACTGACAAACTGTGTGCATTGGAGAGAGCCTTTTACAGAGTAAGGCTGAATCCCAATTCCACCCCTTAGCCCTCCCCCTTCCCCCTACCCCTTTGTCAGAGTTCCCCTTGGCCCTCAAAACAGAGCTGAGGGAGCGAGGGGTACGAACGTTCCCTTAAGAAATTAGACACACCTCCATTACGTCATCACGTCGTCCGGACTTGACGCTCGCGGACTGCTACATCAACAAGCCGATGCGATGCTTGTTGATGTAACAATCCAAAAATGCGGTCCTCACAAGTTATGTCTGTTGCCTGGGCTTTTACGACTGTCAGCTGCTAACCAACAACATCGGCGGCGACGCTGACGTGAGGAGTGTTCACACACACAGTTACAGCGACTGCAGACCCGCTGCATTACCATAGCCACACACACACATTCTTGTACTTGCTGCATACTGAGGACCAGGTAAACGTGCTGACAAAGTGAGGACCAGCATTTCCACTTTATAAATCAACACAATTACAAATATCTACTTCATGAATGACATCTACAAAGAACTACTGGTTGCAGTACCATAAAATGTCTGCAGGTGGAGCCCCAGAGCAAAAAGAGCTGTAAAACTTTTTTTTTTGTGTGTTATTTCTGGTCCAAAATTTGTCGTCATACTATACTATGTCGACCAAAATTTAAAAAAATCTTTGACAAAAAAACGTTGGTCCAAAATTTGACAAAAAAAATTTGGTCCAAAATTTGACAAAAAATATTTGGTCCAAAATTTGACAAAAACGTCATACTATACAATCGTCCAAAATTGAAAAAAAAATGTGAAGAAAAAAATGTGGCCCAAAATTTGATAAAAAACGTCATACTATACACGATCGTCCAAAATTTTAAAAAAACAATTGACAATTTTTTTTTTACAAAACCTTCAAACCATACAATCGTCCAAAAATTGAAAAAAAAAATGTGGTAAAAAATTTTGACAAAAACGTCATACTATACGATCGTCCAAAATGTGAAAAAATCTTTGACAAAAAAATTTTGGTCCGAAATTTGACAAAAAAAATTTGGTCCAAAATTTGACAAAAAAAATTTGGTCCAAAATTTGACAAAAAAAATTTGGTCCAAAATTTGACAAAAAATGTTTGGTCCAAAATTTGACAAAAAATGTTTGGTCCAAAATTTGACAAAAACGTCATACTATACGATCGTCCAAAATTGAAAAAAAAATTTGAAAAAAAAAATGTGGTCCAAAATTTGATAAAAAACGTTATACTATACACGATCGTCCAAAATTTGAAAAAAAAATTGACAAATTTTTTTTGACAAAAAACGTCAAACTATACAATGTCCAAAAATTGGAGAAAAAAAATGTGGTCAAAGATTTTGACAAAAACGTCATACTATACGATTGTCCAAAATTTGAAAAAATATTTGACAAAAAAATTTTGGTCCAAAATTTGACAAAACAAATTTGGTCCAAAGTTTGACAAAACAAATTTGGTCCAAAATTTGTCAAAAAAAATTTGGTCCAAAATTTGACAAAAAAAAGTGGTCCAAAATTTGACAAAAAAAAATTTTGTCCAAAATTTGACAAAAAATTGGCCCAAAATTTGAAAAAAAAAAGAAAAAATCAAAAAAATTTGACAACAACCTCATACTATATGATCGTCCAATATTTGATTTTTTTTTTTTTTTTAATTGAGTATAGCATGTTATAGCAACCTAAGGAAGTGATTTCAATGAAAACAAAGTGAGGACCGGTCAAAATGACCTCACTTTGTTGGTTACAAACCCTCACTGGTCCTCAGTATGCCGCAAGTACAAGAACACACACACACACACACACACAGTGCAGAGGGAGAAAGCTGCTCGCAGACAGAGCGGAGTAGACCGGGGACAGAATCTCCATTTCTGTCCTGAAGACGTAACTGTGCACTCCGGCACAATTTGTTAATGTTAAAAAAAATAGCGATAGCAGCTAGCTAACCACTTACGAAAGGAACGCCGGGATAGCATCGGCTACGACTAGCTAGTAATTTCAAAACAAACTTGACTAGTGATTCAGAAACACCGTTGACAATTGAAGAAGACCACAATACAATCATTACACATGACTGTCGTGATTAAAATACGGAAAATACATTTGGGCGAGTCTTTAACGGCCAGCTTTCAAACTTCGCTGACAGGTGACGCGGCGGAAGCTGCGAAATTCCTCAAAGCCCTTTGTTTCAAGTGTGGTCCTGAGGAAGCTTCGTTTCGAGGGGTACGTAACCCTACGGCTCGGCCCTACCCCTTAACCCTTATGAGAAATGAGTCGGCCCTACCCCTCACATGAATGCGCAAAAACAAGGGGTAGGGGGAAGGGGGAGGGCTAAGGGGTGGAATTGGGATTCAGCCTAAATGCTGAAAAAATGTTCCCGCTGGTCAAAAGCATGTTCAAACCTGTGTTTAAATTGACGTTTTCCACAGTAGGACTGTACGAACATAATGTAGTGTGAATTTGACTTTAGTGCAGGAGTAAGGAGCCACTAACCTGCCAGCTCAGGGGGGTGGGTTGATGCCAGGAGGGGGGTCCTCTCTAAATGGAATTCTGGAGACAAAGGTCAGAGAGTGAGAGAGAGGTTGGTCAATACAGTCACTGTCCACCAGCAGTCAGAGACATGTAGCCACGGAATTAGATTTTTAATGTGGAAACACAGGCACAAAAAGTAAAAAAAACCAGGGGACAGGAAGGTGGGAGGGAGCAAAATGAAAGGGTCTTACATCAGTGGATAAATAAACACAGAAGAATAAAAGCGGGAAGTGGTCAAAGGACAAACATTTCAGAGGACGAGGAGAGTTTGAAAAACGTGACACAAGCAGCCAGAGTCTGTGCTGATGTGACAGCGGCGATAAATGTGATGTGCGTGTGCACGAGTCCATCCACAGGAGAGCTTGTAGTTGTACTGTAAACATTTAATTTCCTCACAGCTGAATCAACTACATGACACAACAGAGTGCATCCTTCAGCCTGACTTCTTCTCTGTCAGCAGACGATGCACAGACTGCATAAAGAATGAAGTGTGAGATAATCACAGACCTACCTGGGAATTGATAAGTGTATCCAGGCGCAATCCCAGAGTAACTGCGGCTGGTGTAGGTAGTAGTCTGAAAACCTGGGTAGCCTTTAAAAAAAGACATAAAAACATTAATTAATCACACAAAGGGAAGTTTTGAGGAGACTGATCTGCTGGAAAACATAAAAATGAGTGAAGAGATGCAACCTTCAATATAATATGTAATTATAGTTTGTTTCTCAGTGCTAACTGGGAGCTTTTATACTTACAGTATATACTCTGATTGGTGATTAAAGAAAAGCACTTTTTAATATTTAAATATACTAAAATATGTAATTTTAATATTTAAATTATAACAATATATACAACGACTTAAAGAAAAGGATATTGTATCTAATCCCTTTTCGTGTTGCTGTTTCTGCATGGAGAACTATTGTGAAATAGTGAATTTGCATATTGTCAGATATTTTTGTATATTTTCTTGGTAGTGTCTCGTTGAGGGCATGGCACTTAAATAAACAAATCAGTCGTCTCTCCACCCAAAAATTCATTTGGAGCCGCAAAAAAACCCACAAGATGAAGATAATAACACATATAAAGGTTTTTATACAGACAAACCTTAGATACAATAGTAATAGTCTCTTTCATTTATGAAATTAAAGGAACTACAACATGTTCAGTTTATACCCAACCTCTAGACCCCGTAGACCTGGTTCTTCCATTGTTTCATTGTTTGTGGCAAATTAAAGAAATTAAAATGAACCCACTTTGAAATAAATGAAGCAAATATTTGGATTGTATGTTGTTCTGCTCAAGAAAAACGTTATGTGGATCCAAAGATGGACAGGACACATCCAAACATGTACTGAATATTGCCATTTTACGTCGACATTGGATGTTGCACAAGATATTAAAACACTTTTATTTGTCGCCTTGATCTCTAAAGCTACAAGGAGCCACTGCAGAGTGGCTGAAGAGCCACATGTGGCTCTAGAGCCGCAGGTTGCAGACCCCTGCTCTAGACCATGAATGTAAATGTTAACTGAGGTCAATTGGGGGTCATTTGTTTGACAAGGAGATTCAAATAATCAACCATTATATTCGAGACCTGTTAAATGCAAGTTTATGGTGGTCTGTAAACAATGTGCATGTCCTGATTACAAGATCACGAGTTGAGAAAGTAAGTCAAAGCATCAAGCTAAACGAGACTCTCTGGATTCACTTCGTAACAAAACTCTTAGGTTCCTAAAATGACTAGAGCTAGTACTTCTCCTCCAGCACCTGTAATAAAATTCTCACGTGTTTATTGTCATTTTTTTCCAGCTAGAATATGCATGACAGATAGGGCTGGGCAATATATCTGTATCACATCTATATCGCGACATGAGACAAGATATGGATTTTAGATCTCGTCATATCGTGATAAATATCTGTTTTTACAGGCTGTTGCAGGAGTGTTCACCCTAACCCTAATACACATAATATTATCAATGAATCACCCGGCGTTAACGAGGAAACTACGGGCGACAACAGTGCAGTGCAGTGCAGTGTTCCAAAATGCCCAGCAGAGGGAGCCAAACGGTAACAAACGATGTGAGTGGAGCACAGTTTTTTTTTTTCTTCTTAATTCCTCTTTTCCAAGTGATTTTGCTCCATTGAGCAGAGCTGAATCGTCCTTCAGACTGTGACCTCTAAATTTCACACACACTGCGGTTGTGTTCGTCAGCTCAGAAAATAATTCAAACCAAATCAAGGCTTTTTCAAAATGAGGTCAACTGGATTCTGTATAAGAAATAACACATGGAGTGAGATGTAGAGGATATTTTTAACGAGGTGACTGTGTTTAGGTTTCTCATTGCACAAAGACATGGAGCACTGAAGTGATTTGAACGATGTTATTATACTGTCTCCGTTTCAAATGGCCAGAAGATTTAATTATTTGAATTATTTCAAATAATTATATTGTTAAGTTTATATAGTTTAACTCAGATCTTACCCAGCATTCCAATGCCCAGCATGAAGGCATCCATCCCATAAGGCATCACTCTGGATCGCCCTCTGGCCGAGCCCGTCGGCGTCATCACCTCTTTGGGCTGCGCTTTCTTACATTCCACCTGAAACAAATGTTATATAAATGTTATATAAAGTAATAACATACAATTATTTATATCTACATTAAATAACAAAAATATAGCACGACATGAACCTGAAGTGTAGAAGAGATTTAATCACTTTCTAACTGAAAGCTGATGAAAACATGTTTACCATTTTGCTGTTGATCTCGTGGAAGTGGATCTCGCACACTTTCTCCACCACGTCCTCGTTTTCAAAAGTAACAAAGCCGAAACCTGGAGGACACACACACACAAATATAAACTCTTATTACAACACTCGATTAAAACAAGGGTGAAATAAGTGCATGTGAAAAATGCCCTGATCCATGATGCTTCAGCCTTCATTTAGTCTAAACACAAGCAGCCGATCACCTCAGGCTCCATCCACATTCAACTATTTTTCAATTTCACGTTCATCATCTTCTCTGTCTTATAACATAAATCCGTGTTCTTCCTTTTCCCTATAGTGCTTTCTGAAACTTAGCAAACAATATCCGCTTCCTGTTGACCTGCACGGTCACTTGATATACATGTTTTTGTGTCAGTGTGGACGCAGATTGCTTCTGTTACTGAGTTACTGAAACTTGCATCAGAAAACTTTTCAAATGGAAGAGAAGAAATGTGGATGTGGACTCGGGCCTTAATTATCCACACGGAATTAGACATTTTCCATTAAGATCTTTTAATTAATTTGACATTAATAAAACATTTTCCAGAAATGTTTTATCCACACAAAGCTCCCAAAACAACTGGAAACACTGCAGAATATACAGTACGCCAGACCTGTGAGTGTCGCTGCAACACAAATACTAATATAGGGTGAATTCCAATTCCTTGCTTAATCCTCAATCTTAACCCTCAATCTCAAAAATGTGCGCTCCCTCTAGTGCAAGTGCTTCTCTGAAAAATTAAGTTGAGGGCTAAGTTTAAGGTCTGTATCGCCCTCAATATTGAGATTTTCCGACACCACCCTTGGGAGCAAGGGCTACCCAGAATGCATTGCGTGTTTTCACATAAGAAAGATGGCGTCGAAAGCAGTGAAGCGAGTGCGATACAAATGAAGTATTTTCTTTGTTAATAGAGATATAAAAATGATGAAAACCATTGTATTATCTTAGTTTAGGCCCATATTATGGATTACTGACGTCATTGTTGTGTAACATTTATTTTTATTTTACGATCTTTTGTCAATAGTCGGCCGGTGTGGTTTACTTTTCAATAAGTCGTGGTATGTGGTTACTGTCAGCTGAATATTTGTATGAGTATCATCTTATAACTAACTGACAACCTAATAACTTGACTGAAATAAAATAATAAATAAATAATCCTGACGTAAACACGTTCTTCTTCTGCTTCTTCTTTTTTGGAGTTGACAGACTGGACGCAGCTTTCGCGTTATTCTGCCCCCTACAGTCTGAAGACGTATCTGCATTTAAGGGGTGTCCCATTTCTAAGTGACAAAATAACCCTCAACACTTGGTTTTGAGGACCAGTTAAGATTAAGGGTTGAGCTTGAAGCCCAATTTATACTCCTGCGTAAAGTGCTCTGCGTAGCTACGCAGAGTCCTCTACGTCGACGCAGAACCTGTCGAAGAGCCTCTGCGTCGTCTCCGGGTGCACGGAATATTTTTTAAGTGTCCGTCACTCCGTCAAGGGACTACGGAGACGGCAAGAGCTGCGATTGGTCCTCAGGACAGGCCGAGCTAAGCTGCTCTGTGCCGGCTCACAGTGCGCTCCGGGCGTCCTGACAGAGGCGGAGCTGATCACCGCCGATAACGCCGCTGCCGAACTATAAATACGTCATATCTTAACACACACAGCACATGTTTAGACTCTAAATGGCCAATTTCTCGCCTCAAATTATCTTAAAACTGCGTTCCGTGACACAGAAAAGTGAGAAACGGCCACTTTTTCAACAACAACAGTCTTTCTCTCTCTTTCTTTCTCGGACGCCATTGCTCACTGTAGCCAGAAGCACAACAACCTTGCGCAGCGACCCCTACTGATCGGGCGGGAAATTGCAGCGAGTGTCCGTCACCACGACGCAGAAGTATAAATGCTCGAGGCGTCTCCGTGGTGACGCAGACGGATAACGCATACGCAGTCGGAGAAGTATAATGTGGCCTTGAGGGTTAAGATAGGAATTGGAATTGGCCCTAAGACTCCCCATACGTACCTCTGTGTCTGTTGGTTGTTTTGTCGAACATGAGCATGGCATCGTCAACCTGCAAGAACAAAGCAAAAAAAAAAAAAAAAGACATGAGCAATAGTCGCAGCATTAACACACACACACACACACACACACACACACACACACACACACACACACACTAACCATTACACAGCATGGGGTGCCATTGTCCCCTTTTTAGCATTAGAGTAAGAGGGGAAAGCAGATGGGGGACAGAGAGGGAGGGGTGACAGGTGACAAAAGAGAAAGAGAAAGGAAAATGAGAAAATACAGGGGAGCTACAAAGATAAAATATACTATCTATCATCATGAAAAAGAAGTGAATGTTCACGAGGAGCTGGACGGACATTCTTTGCTACTTCTTTTTTCCCACTCTCTTTTCGTTCACCCCCTCTCTGCTCTTTTTTTTTTACCCCCTCTGCAGAGTTTACTATTCCCATGGAGACCATGTAAAGAATTTCAATTAGAACGTGCCCCCCTTCCAATCCAAACTTAGTTTCGCTGAATAGAATGGAGTGAAAAGAGGGAAAAGAAGTGAACGCATGTGACGGACAGAAAAAGAGAAAACGAGGAGGACATGTTGATGAATAATGCAGTGATTAAAAAAATAGGTAAAGTTTTATATGAAAATATAGCGGAGAAAATCCCTCTGTGAACATTTTGGATAAGAGAGGAGATAACAAAGTGAACCAGGGTCTTTGTCAACACACTCTCCTTTTATTCTCCCTCCACTTTCCTTTCTGCACTCACTCCACTTGCTGTCCTATTCATATTCCTCCTCCTCCTCATCCTCCTCCTCCTCATCCTCCCCCTCTTCACCCCGTTTCCTCCCTCCCTCGCATGTCCTTCACTGGCAGGAAAGTTAGCAGCTTCTGCTCTGCAGCCCTGATGGCATGAGGTGGTGAGACAGTGAAGCCAAGGCACTGGGAGGCCTGTCAAAAACAACTTTTTTAGTTTCTCTTTTCTGTTTCAGGCCTCATTCATTAAAAAATCTTCCTTCCTATGTCAAACGGGGACACGTGAAGTTTATGACCACATTGCTATTTTGATTAGGGCAGCAAGTACTGAAATTCAAACCAGCGTAACCCGAGTAGCCGAGGCCTCTGGATGAACCAAGTGGATATTGGTCTTAATGTCGCCCGTGAGAATTTCAACTACCGTTTTGAATAGAGATGAGTCAATACAACACTCAGGATCAGTCCAACACTGGTCAAAATCACTGGATTAGACACAATCCAAAGATCCTATATATATATTGCATGCTTCACTATGCACAGACGGTAAAAATGTAAATGAAAATTGGTCACAGCATTTAAGCTTTCATGTTGTGGGCTGGTTATTTATTTTTTATGCAAGAAGAATATTTGTTGTGCAGGAGAATTATGTCACAAACGTGTTGCTTCATATTATAAAAGGTCTAAAAGTTTTACAGCCGGACTAAAAAAACTAACAATTGATACCAAATACAGTACATATGTTAACTGATGTAAGGGTAGATCAAGTAAGAAAGAAAGGGTCATTTTCGAAAAAATACTCATTATATCAAAAGTTATTATTTTTGCAATATCAATACATGCAATAATTTAAAATGCAAAATAGCTCATCGTGCTAGTTTGTTCAACCCTAGATTATAGCTGCTTGATATCGCACAAACACAAGTGTCTTAATTATCACAGTATTCAACATAATCCCATGTTTTCATTACATCATGCAGCACTAACACACCTTCGTCTCTCTATAGTTGCGAGGACACAACTTCGAGGCTTTATGCCTTTCCCAACCACTCACCCTAACTTTAAACAGCTCAAGACTGTTGCCTAACCACAACCCTTACATTTTCACTTCATCCTAACCCTAACCATTAACCATCAATAACCAGCACCAGTCACTTTACATTGTTACCCTTAATCACATTTAAATGTATAGTCCTTACTTCCTGCCTTGCTGCATTACCACAATTTATTTTGTTAGCAGCCTGTCTTTGTTAATCAGAACACAACAATATTTTAACTATAACCTTTGCTCTTTTTTTGTGTCAATTTTTACTGAATGTACTTGAGTATTTTGTCTTAATCCATCAGCCTGACAGGGGACTATGTTGTAAATGAGTTCATGGCTGTAATCTGGCATATTAACGTGTTGATGTGCAACGTCCCGACTGAATTAAATAATAAATACAGATCGTTCTAAAATGTTGCCACAATGTTAACATGTCCTCACAAGGACATTATTCAACCAAACATTGTCCTCACATCCTACTACAGACACACACACACACACAAGTCTGATTGTGTGTGTGTACACACCTGTGCAAGTAAAAAGTTCATTTATTTTTCTTTGCCAAATGATGAACATGGAGAGAAGATCAAAGTTGCTCCAGCTCAGCATCACTGACCTTTTTAACTCCTCAACAATGTACAGCTTAGACACACACAAACACACACACAAACACACACACACACACACACACACACACACACACACACACACACACACACACACACACACACACACACACAGCTCCCCCTCCTCTCTCTGTCCTTCATTCAGTTTTAAACCCCCTCCCTCTCCTCTCTCTCCTCCCTCTCCTCTATCTCCTCTATCTCCCCTCTCTCCTCCCTCCCCTCTCTCTCCTCCCTCTCCTCTATCTCCTCTATCTCCCCTCTCTCCTCCCTCTCCTCCCTCTCCTCTCTCTCCTCTCTCTCCTCCCTCCCCTCCCTCTACTCCCTCTCTCCTCCCTCTCTCTCCTCTCTCCTCCCTCTCTCTCCCCCCTCTCTCCTCCCTCTCTCTCCCCCTCTCTCCTCCCTCTCCTCTCTCTCCTTTATCTCCTCTCTCTCTTCTGTCCTCTATCTCCTCCCTCTCCTCTATGTTCTCTCTCTCCTCCCTCTCTTCTCTCCTCTATCTCCTCTCTCTCCTCCCTCTCTCCTCCCTCTCTCCTCTATCTCCTCCCTCTCCTCTATCTCCTCCCTCTCTCTTCCCTCTCCTCCCTCTCCTCCCTCTCTCCTCTATCTCCTCCCTCTCCTCTATCTCCTCCCTCTCCTCTCTCTCCTCCCTCTCTCCTCTATCTCCTCCCTCTCTCCTCTATCTCCTCCCTCTCCTCCCTCTCTCCCCTCTCCTCTATCTCCTCCCTCTCCTCTCCTCCCTCTCTCCCCTCTCCTCTATCTCCTCCCTCTCTCCTCTATCTCCTCCCTCTCCTCTCTCTCATCCCTCTCCTCCCTCTCCTCTCTCTCCCTCCCCCCTTCTCCTCCCTCTCTCCTCCCTCTCGTCTCTCCTCTCTCTCCCCCCTTCTCCTCCCTCTCCTCCCTCTCTCCTCCCTCTCCCCCCTCTCTCCTCCCTCTCCTCTCTCTCCTCCCTCTCTCCTCCCCCTCCTCTCTCTCCTCTGCCTTCCGACCGTCCGACTTCCGCTCGTCCAAACTCAATGACACAGCAGAGAGTCGGGGAACAGGACAGTAAGTAGACAGCTGTGAGCCAACGTGTTATCATGAGACTAGAGTTACACGCACAGCTAGCTTGCTTGTTAGCACTAGCGGCATCTATTCTGGGAGTTTGGCTAGCACAAAGTAGTCACTGGAGTTTTAAATGGCGCTGCTGTGCCTACATATATATATATATATATATATATATATATATATATATATGTATATGTGTGTGTGTGTATTATAAAATAATTAACCATCATGCTAATATGGCTAACCTAATTGTCTTCCATGAGAATACAAGCGTGTCCCGACTTGCAAACGTGTTGGAGCTTATGCTGTGGTCGCACACCAGTCCCTTGCCCTTGCCAGAGCCAATAAGAGGACAATCTCCAGTGTCCACTGCCCAGGGTGCTGTAAGACAATCTGATTGGATAGCTGCGGGGGTCTGAGATTGGCTTAGCAGCGGCTCAGTCCCTAACCGCTCAGCATGCAGGCAGAGAGTGAGGAAAAGTTAAGGTCATATCCCGAACGCTGCAGCATTTAAAAATATCCGGGTTTTAGCTAACAACCATACAACCACGTGTTTATCACTTTATCCCAACATTATGAAAAGTGGCGTTCACATGTTTTCCCCCTGCTGTCTCCTTACATCTCCCTCTCCCTCTCTCTCTTCCTCACTCTGTCTCTCTTTCTCTCTAAACAGGCCAGCAGACAAAGTGTTCAGTCAAGCCTCCAAATCGCCAGCTCACATGGGTGAGTGGAGTCCTTACTTTTCCCGTCTGCCCCGTCCACATGCTGCACGTTTCATTTTATCCACTTCTTCCTTCACGTTAGTGCTGCAACAATTTCCACTTAAAGTTAATTCCAGTTTAGGACAGACGGAGGATAAATAACAAAAACAAGGATGTGTTTTGGATTTAACATCACTGTCCGTGTGACTGAAATGCCTGAAATGCTAAAACTTTAATTACAAAAATCATGATTTCCAGTTAAAAACGCATTTCTTGGATAGACAGAGCGTATACATTCAATAACGTGAGGGAGAGGGGCAGTGTTGTCTTAGCTCTTCACCAGGTTGAGGGGGATCACCGATCACAAGACCTTCACTTCAGGATTCAGACTCAGTTCTCATACAAACATGGCTCCTGTGATCCTATTCGTCCAGAGACGAACAAAATCAGCTCAGATTTGTTCATTTCGGGAAAATGCACTGTCCAGTGAGACACCGTTTCTGTCTAATTAAGTTTACGCAACCGTGTCTTCAGAAGTACACTTCAAAACAAAATAAACTTCAGCACGTATCAAAGAGTTGCTAGAAAAATGCATAGTGCATTCTGTGTTTTCCTTTTGCGAGGCGGTGCCAGAATATGAAAATAAACAGGGCATTGAGTCCTACTCCGTCCAAACTTGCCCCTTGTAACTGGGCTCGGATAATAAACAAGAAATACCTCCTGCTGAGCAGGAATGCACAGTGGGATCAGCACTGGCCATAATAGAGCTTTGGTCTCACGTGCGCAAACAGTCTAAATATCCTCCTCATCCTGTGGGGAGAACGTTGTCTTCGCGGGGCTGTGTGTACTCAAAGCTGCAGTCGCTTTTACTGAACGTGCTCGAGAAAGATGGCACAAGTCACATCATCCGCCTTGAAATAAACCATGATCCATGGCCGCAAATCACAAAATGCGCTACCTACATCTGTCATGTGATAAAAAAACATTATGTAGATTTCCCCTCAATGACCTCTGCAGTTGGGCGCAGGGAAAAACACTTATGGCGCATTTCCACCGGCCCGACTCTCAACGGCACTGCGCTTAAACAATTTCCCCACAGGGATTAATAAAGTATTCTGATTCTGATTCTGATTCTGATTCTACACGACGCGGTTTAGCGAGTGTTTCCACTAGGATGGAACCTGGAACCAGGCACTATTTTTAGTACCTGCCCTGGCGAGGTTCCCAGTCAGCGGCGCAGGTACTATGCACTGATTGGCCAGAAGTGTCGTCAGGAATCAAATCCAAATTTTTTCAAAATATAGTAGCGCGCAAATACTTCGACATGGCGACTCTGCATAAGAACACTCCATGGTCCAACGACGAGGTCCAGACTGTCCTGTGTTTAGTCGGAGACGACGAAATACAGAGAGCTGGACGGAGCCGCCCGTAACGAGCAGGTCTTACCGGGGAGTCGATGTCCGCTCACGGCGTACACAGCAACTCCAATAACTCAGCACACGCCAACGGTAAGTGGTTTTTTTCAGCCTGAGAGCAACGTTTAACTACTGCTGAGAATAAACTCACTTAAAGGGGAAGTAAGTAGTTTATAGTGCCATCTAGAGGAGAGGCTGAAATTTACAACAAAGACCTGCTGCTCTGCTCACCCCCTCCCTTCCCTGAGCGCTACGGTATCCTCAGCTGGTCAAATGTCGTCCTCGTCGTCTTTCTCCGTGTCAGCAGATGAGGTTCGTG
This sequence comes from Microchirus variegatus, assembly GCF_963457635.1. NCBI lineage: Eukaryota > Metazoa > Chordata > Actinopteri > Pleuronectiformes > Soleidae > Microchirus > Microchirus variegatus. The sequence continues at coordinate 2,223,334 of NC_139805.1, forward strand.
AGGCGAGGGAGAGGGCGGAGCTACCGCGGCCGTAGCAGACGAAGCGGAGAGAGAGGAGGCGGGACTTCAGCTACAAGTAAAGAGACGCTTGATTTGTTCTCTCGCGTTTGTCCTTACAGGCTCCGGTAGAAACATGGCGTCTCGCTGCTAACAGTGGCTATGCAACCGCGGCCCGCGACCATGTTATTTTAAATGACTTTTTGAAACACTACGAAAATGAAACAAAGAATATTATACAGCGACTAGACAATGCAGGAGCACATAATATGTATACAAAAGTGGATTTTGGGTTATATAAACCCATAAATACTACACAGTGTCCCTTTAAACAAGACATTATAAAAGTAACATCATGTGTGTCGGTAATCTCTGTCCGTCTGTTTACACGAGACAACGTAGTTGGCTAGCTAGTTAGCAATGTCGCTATTAGGTGCTCAACCTACAACAAAACATAAACGTAAACCTGTAAAAGAAACCACATTTGCACAAGTCATGAATTAGACTTACTACCGTGTAACGTGTTGTTTTTACGTGTTAAAACAGACTAGACCAGAATATACAGTATGGGTTCGATATTTACATTATAGACAGAGAATGAGCATCGGATATTATATGTCTATATTGCACTTTTGTAAAAAGACAGTATATTGCACATGGGATGAGGAGCGTGGAGCGTTATATACAATCACTACCAGTTATGGACCCAAGCACTACCAATATATCAGCATATCGCATATGGGCAAAATGTTGCTTCCATAATTTTGAGTCTGCGTATTGGCCTGTTTGTGCCACTCGCCTCGAAAAACACCTCTACAACAGCAAAACAGGTGAGCAACTGCGTTTATGTAAGCTAACTCTCACTCTTATTTTATCATATTGTTGCCTCATCACGTGATATTTCTCTGCAGCTGTGACTCAACCAAAGAGATTCAATCGTTTCAAAGAAACGGCGGTGAGACAATTATCCATGTGCATGTGAGTACGTATAGAAACAAAGTGTAACACCGGGTAAAATGTTCACAGTTTTTTCATACAGTATTTAACGTATTTGAACTCGAACCTGAAATATGGCAACACCCCAAACACGAGGCAGGGCCCAGCTGAGAGACAAACAGAGCCAGACACGAGGCAGCAGGAGCTCCGAGCAGCTAATTTCTTCCAAACCATTAGGCCCACATCCTGAAGCAATGCTCGTTTTTCAAACACTCCTGCTCGCCAACAGCAGCGAAAAAACCGCACACTTAACGTTTGCGACAAGTGAACCACTGGCTGTGAGCCGGACTGTCTGTCTGTATCTGGACAAATGTGTGCGGGCCACTGTCGCACTGTTTCACGCACACAGGCCCCTTCTTTCCATTCATGCAAATACACACTTCTCACGCATTTTTTAAAAGGAAAAAGGGGGGGAAAAAAAACACCACTGGGTTACAGCGGGACAATGGGCAAAAGCAGGTCACCACGGCAACGAGCTGAGAGGGAAAGGCGTCGGGTTTGTGTCTGTATGGGGTGGTGGGGGGGTGTGGGGTTGCTGTAGGAGGTAGTGATTTTGGATAAAGTTGTGGGGGCAAGCTGTTACAGGAGCAGCTGTTGCATTTGATCAGTTGATTGTGAAGAGTCTGAAACTTATTCCACCCCCCCTTAAGTATAGTTGGCTAAAAAGTAACCCGTTTCATACATGACGGTGACTTCCATACACTCGCACCCTCATCAGATTGGTGTGTTTCCCCTTCACGGCCACTTTTCTTCCTCACTATCTCAACATTCCTCCTTTTCTCTGCCCTTCAACCCCTTTTCAGAGTTCCCCTCCCTCTGTCTCCATGGGGGGTTGCTTCTTCTCTTTCAGTCCCCCGCCACCTTCCTCTTCTCTTCCCCTCCTCTCGCTGCTATTTCCCTCTGCCCGGGTCCACTCATCTGTCTCCACAGCATGGGTTTGCCTTTTCACCAAATTTCATTCAAAAGGAGCTCGAGCAGGACAATTGTGGAAGCTAAAAAACACTAAGATCTGACTGAAAACACAGCAAAAAAAAAAAAGACACAAAGAGACAAACTAACAAACTCGTGCTGTAGATGGCAGAGCAGGCTATTGATGAACATACTTTGTTTTTCTCTATTCAGTCGTCTTTCACTTTCAACATCTGGACTTTTTCTCACCACATTCCGACTCCTTTTGTTATGCACCGAGTGAAAACAACACCGAATTAAAAGGGTGTAGAACAATCGAGTCTCTGCGGTTTCGTTAATGAAAGATGTCAGAGGCAGAGAGCCGAGCGATGAGGACTATTTATCAAAGGTCCATTAGAGCAGTGATTTCCCAAACAAGAGTTGCTTGCTCTCCAGCGGTAGCATCTGTGGTTGCCACCAGTGGGTGGCTGGAAAGACCATGTTGTAGCACAACTAATTTGATGAAACTTGATTAAAATGAGTCCACACACACACAGAGTCAGCGATAACACCGACATCAATACCACGGAGGGAACGTGTTTAGTGCAGGAGTAGTGAGCCAATCGTACACGACTCAAGCGTCTAATAAACATGCGAACATCACTGAAATGAACAACTTATATTAACGTATAATAGACCTATAACTAGTCCTTAAAAATCACAATAATAATAGTAATAATTAATGGCTTCATGAGCTGATTTTTCACAGAACAGATAACACAGAAAATCACAGTTACACTGTAACTACACTGACTGAAAATCTAGTGAGCGGGGAACAAGGGAGTCAAAGTACAAATCAGGTGCATCATATGTCAAAGAGCCACAGAGTGTGAAATGCTTAACTGTCTCCTGTCCTCTTATCCTCAAAACAAGCTCAATAAGAATGGAACAGAGAGGACAGTGGAAGACACATCTCTGTTATTTATCTAACGATGCACATCCTTTCTTATATGTATTATTGTGTTTGGACATGTTGTCTTATGAACAACACTGAGCATTATTATTATTATTAGTCAGTAGACTATGGGTGAATTCCAATTCCTTGCTTAATCCTCAATCTTAACCCTCAATCTCAAAAATGCGCGCTCGCTCTAGTGCAAGTTCTGTCCCCATTCTCAGAAAAATTAAGTTGAGGGGCAAGTTTAAGGGCTGTATCGCCCTCAATATTGAGATTTTCAGAGACCACCCTTGGGAGCAAGGGCTACCCAGAATGCATTGCGTGTTTTCACACGAGAAAGATGGCGTCGAAAGCAGCGAAGCGAGTGCGATACAGATGAAGTATTTTCTTTGTTAATAGAGATATAAAAATGATGAAAACCATTGTATTATCTTAGTTTAGGCCCATATTATGGATTACTGACGTCATTGTTGCGTAACATTTATTTTTAATTTACGATCTTTTGTCAATAGTCGGCCGGTGCGGACAAGCGATCGTTTGCTATGGTTTACTTTTCAATAAGTCGTGGTGTGTGGTAACTGTCAGCTGAATATTTGTATGAGTATCATCTTATAACTAACTGACAACCTAATAACTTGACTGACAAACGGATCGTAATAAATAATCGTGACGTAAATGTGTTCTTCTTCTTCTTTTTTGGAGTTGACAGACTGGACGCAGCTTTCTTGTTATTCTGCCCCCTACAGTCTGAAGACGTATCTGCATTTAAGGGGTGTCCCATTTCTAAGTGACAAAATAACCCTCAACACTTGGTTTTGAGGGACAGTTAAGATTAAGGGTTGAGCTTGAGGGTTAAGATAGGAATTGGCCCTATCCTTAGTACTAAGTTTTTGTTTTAAAAGTACAGGTGAAGGTGAATGCTGCAGCTGAATATCCCTCATCTCTTTCCTTCCAAGTGTGTTGGAGAACCCATGTAGCCTCCAGTTAGCATCAAAACGATGATAACTGTTAAGTTAATCCCTTGTGGGCTACTGTACTTTTAGTTGTAAAACTCTGTGGTTGTTATTGTAGTTATGGTTAAAATGGCTGTGATCCAGTTTTTCCATCTAAAACAGATACAAATTAGCAAAGTAATTCTTAAAATAACAATTCTGTCACTTTATAACGGATGCAGCGCGACCACAAACTGAACCCAACTCACCACAAATCTGTTCAAAGACCACATTTGAAACATAAGAGGTCGCCAGCAGTGTGACAGAAAAACAGAACAGAAGATTTGTGTAGGGTTTACCTTTCCAAACTGGTCAAAGTATTGCTTCACATCTTCAATGGTGGTATTGACTGACAGCCCTCCGACAAAGATCTTCTTTGTCCTGGTCACCAACTAGAAACAGAAGAAGAAGAAAAAGGCATCGTTTACCACTAATCACATTAGGCCAGAGGGGAAGATGCCTGTGATAAAGACATTTAGTGTTTGCTTGTGTTTACCTAATCTATGGGGTTTCTTCAAGCGCTTCTGGCCATTTAAACTGGTTCAGTTTGTGTGTGTGTGTGTGTGTGTGTGTGTGTGTGCAAGTGAGGTTTGTAGGGATTCCTTTTTTGAGCTGTGATGGATTATTTCTTATTATACGTGATCTATAATCAACTAATCTGTCCATTTATTATTTTCCCAATTAATAAATAATTTGTTTGATCCAATAAATGCTAAATATGTGTTTCCCAAACCTGGAATTGATGAGGTTCTCAGTCTCAAATGTCTAGTTTTCCAATATCGTGATATGGTGCAAAGAAATTAAACAATAATCCAATTCAAAAAGCTTTGGGGAAAAAACACAACAATGACAATTAATATAGTAATCGATGAATAATCGATGAATCATTGCTGCTCTACTTCTTTTATTCGAGTGTGTGGGAGATGTTGGCTGCTGGTGGTCAGAGTGCAGGAGTGGGGAGATTTTGGTCAGAGTTCAGGTGGATTGCCACTCTTCTTTTGGTCATGTCTGCAACTAATCCCAGCTAACCAGAGGCTGACTGATTAGTAATGACGCGTGACACATTAACCCCACCGCGGTGCACTCACCTTCGGTTGGGCCCGGCGTGGAAACGCCACTTTTGGGTCGATCTGTCAAAGAAAGATGGAAAGAAGAGACCGGGTTAGAAATCATGAGGGAAAAAAAGTTGTGAAAACACATTAGTGTTAATGACGTACATACAAATTCCACTAGGCTCTAATATTAATTTCATTGCCATTTTTACTGTGAGTGATGAGCTGTGATGATTGCAGCATTACTGCGTTACATTAAATATTTTGTTAGAAATATGTGGGGGGAAAAAAGCACTTTTTTAAAAATCCGTTTCGTTTATTGGCATTTGGTTTATTTCATCCATTGAACTCAGCCATGTATGAATACAATTTCAAACTTTTTCCTTCCAACTTTCTCCTGACACAAACTAGGCCTGCACATTTTAAGGGGTAATAATATACAGAGATGACCATAAAGTATTGAAATAACAGCATATACATTACTTGTACAAGCTACGCATTAAAATATGTTGTGTAGCGTACACACATACTTACGTGCGTAAACGTACTTCCTCCAAAAACAGTAGTGTTGCAATTATGAATGTAAATTAATCATCAACTTTTTTGATAAGTAATTAATCAGTTTGGTACGTGGACCAAAAAAAGACATCTTAATGAACACTTTTCAACATGTTCTGGACCAAACGACTAATTGACAGATGAATCAAACAATCATTTGTTACAGCTAAAGATGGCATGATAGCACTTCAGTCCGATGCAGGACTTTCAGACCTTTAAAACTACACATTTGTTTACAACACATCTGTGCTGAAGCTACTTCAAAGACATAATTCTCCAACTGTGTAACAAAGATAAATGCTGTTGCTGATTTGAATTTTTACTGTCATGTGCATTGTGAAATAGGGCTGAACGATATGGACAAAATTTCATATCTCGATATTCATGCCAGATATTTCGATACGATATGATATGACTACATGTTTGGTGAAAACCAAGCATTTTTCAGAACAATAAAAACACTATACAAAAGACTGTGGAAACTTTCCACATGGAAAGTGCAGTTTTATTGATGAGAACTCACTGCCAGTCATCAACATTAACATAAAGTTACCAAAGAATAAATAAAAAAAATCATTTTTCATCATCATCACATTTTTTACTGCAGCTCCGCTTTATTTAATGTTAGATGCGTTATCAGTCATCACGCAAACCTGTTGGTCCTACTTCAAGTCCCAGTCTGCTACCCAGCTAACCGTTAGCAGCTAACCGTTAGCAGCTAACCCTTAGCAGCTAACCCTTAGCAGCTAACCCTTAGCAGCTAACGCGCCTCTCGTCTCCTGCGCTATATTATCACCTGTATGCTCCCCGGGGTAGAAGGACGTCTGCAGACAGCGGGTCTTGAGTTTGAGTTTGTTGTAATAAAATGGATCGTTAAACTGATGTAAAGTTCGGTTGTCCGGCTTGACCACAGGTCCGTGGTTGTGGCGAAATGATCGATGATTTATGTTTTGGCACAAAATCGCCACCGGCCTCATTATCTTCCGCACTCATGTCTCTTTTCTTTCTCTTTTTTTTTTGATTTTCCCACTGTATGTCGTGTGTGTGTGTGAGTGAGCGTCTCAGTCTCCGTCTCCCTCCCGCCCTCCTATGTTTGTCATTGGTTTGCTTCAGCTGTCGATCCACCGCAAGCATGAAATAAGGTTTGTGATTGGCTGGCCGTAGTGGTGCATTCAAGGACAATCGTAAAAGAGATGTTTATTTCGACTGCCGGAGCTGTACATGCAGGGCGAGCGCGGGGGGAAATCTATATCGTTTATATCGTCGCTTTTCGATATTAATATCTTGAATGTTCATATCTCGATATCGATACGATAACGATATATCGTTCAGCCCTATTGTGAAACATGCGATATATAGGATTTTTGGATTGTATTGGATTGAATTTGTATCAGTCCAATATCTGATCCAGTGATTTTGAGCAGGATCTGATACTGATACCGAGCATCATATCACTTATCCCTCGTTGCAGCCCTTAAGAACAGAAAGTAAATGAAACTTCTTACATCCCCACATATCACAGATATAAAGACTATGGAAACTATTGCTTAATCATGCATTCTTTAAAACTAGGATCTCTGATATCACACACATTAGAATGTCATACAAGTTATTTTATGCTAATAAAAATGCTGTTAAATTGGAGCAAGATGATAAAAAAAAAGGACACTCAATCTCTGTCTGCTCTGGGTGTGTGAGTATAGCTGATCCTGTGCTAGTGCAGAGTGAGTTCCCCCTCTGGGCGTCAATGAATTATCACACTGTTAACAAACCAGAATTAGTTACTACACTGAGCCTTTAAGTCTGAACTTGAATTTGAAGGCCTGCAGCTCCAGAAATAGAGTGAGCAAATCTGCCAGGATGTATAGTAGCCCCTTGTTTACGCAAGCCTCAAAAAATCCACACGCACCAGCCAAACAAACAGGCATAGGCACCACACACACACACACACACACACACACTCTCTGAGTTGAGACACAACTAGACAGCGTGGAATCAAAACTGAACATTTATTATTCTGAATATAATTCTGGTGGATAAGCATGGTTTTCTTAAATCTCACAAATCCAGACAACCCCCCCCCCCTCCCATTTATTTTTGGATTAGCTAGATATGTCTGTATCCATATTTCTCCTTGAATGTCGCAGCACTGGTCAAGGTTACAGATAAAATTAGAACCAAATGAGTTTTGAATGAGCTGGCCTTTAATAACGCTAAACATGCAAAGCCCCGGGCCTGGCATTTTAAATTTGTGTGGAATCCCGTGTTATTCTCACCAACACCGACAAGAGAGATGATTTTAGGTCACAGGACCTTGTAGTGTATTATGGTCTTAGACTTCCATCTTTGTTCTACTAATTGGATGTGTGAAGAAAAAACCCCTTGTGTCTCCACGACTGCTATCAAGAGGTGTTGAACTGATATTGGCAACTAAAAGGAGCCTATGAAAACAGCCAGAAATAAGCACTTACAATGTGATCAACGTAGACAAATCAAGGGAGGGCATTGACTCCATATCCAGTCGATCCTTTCATCCCTGCCTCTGATGACAAAGTCTACAGATAGCCTGAGGACCTTTAAGTGGCGCTGATTTACCGTTGCTCCTAGAGGGTAACTAAGACGCAGCTGCGGCGTCCTTGGAGAAGGACGGCAGAAGGACTTTGCACCTTGAAGTGTGCGACACAAAGACATGAAGAGTCGTGTCACCTCCAGCTGGTTCCCGGCAACAAAGACGTGAGTGACAGGGACACGCCAAAGACAAAGCCATGGGACCATCAGCAACTCACAAACAGCAGCAACGCAGCACTGGATTTGTGTTTAATGGGCCGAAAGGTAACGTAATATATGGACGTGTGGCTTCACGCTATACAGTAATCAACACAGTCACGTACTTAGTCTTCACCCTTCGGCAGAAAAAAACCAAGCAGAACGGGGAGAAAAAGACACAGTGCTGCTGTCAATGACAAGTGCAGCTCCTTCAGTCTGCTCTGTAGTGCGCTATTGTCTTTGAATTATACCTTTATCAATAGAGAAAGGGGAAAAAAAGCCAAGCTGTAGCACATCAGAAGATGAGGAAGCTGCAGTGACCTCTGTGGCATAACACAATGACACAATCACGCTGGAACACTCTGCTACACATCATCCTCACTTGTTATCGTGTCGTGCTACTGTTGTGTGACAAAACCACCGTACAATCTAACAGGGCTGCGCAAAAATTAGGGAACACATGCAATATCATATAATGTACTTGTGATAAATAAACATTTAATATTTAACTATACGGTGTTAATGTTTTTCCCTGGTTTGGGTTCAATGCTAACATAGATCCAGACAGTAAGTAGCCTATGCACTAACCGGAAAACTAAAGAAATTTGTAAACAACATGATGTTATTCCAAAAAATATAAAAATAAAATCTTATTGCCCTCCTTTAAACATTTTCAGGAATTTCAACCTCATTTACCACCTTGATTGTTCAAATAAATAAGAAAAATATGAAAAAAAAACATTGTGACACTAACTATAATTATCACGATAAAATGTGAGATAATTAACTTTTGCTCCTGTGTGAACAGGGGGAAACAAAACACTTGCTAAACAGAGAATCATCTCACAACTCTGGGGCAACGTCATCAGCATGATATTGATAACGGCGATAAGATGTATTATCGAATAGCGACAAACGCGCAAAAGATCCCCTCTATATATATGACAACAGACTTTTCTTCCATTAATAGTGAATAAAATTATACTCCAATACATTCTTTTTTTTATGGAATTATTGCTCAGCTCTAATTTAACTCCAACTGCTATGTCTCACAATCATCCTCACTTAACAAATCCGTCTGGGAAACAGAGGCAACCCCGATGGTTCCATTTCCTCTGAGCCAAAGAGGAAACAGCCTCTCGTGTTCAGGTTGCTCCACCTGCCTTTGACTGTTTTAACAAGACGGAGAGAGTACGGGAGCTGCCCTGAGGTGATTATGTGCCAAAGACACAGGCCGTGGGTTGAAGGCGACGGCGGTCGGAGACCAACTCAAACATCTGACACAAGGCTGCAGTCATGTACCAATGGCCGCCACCAAATACACCAGTAAAAATATGTGTTCACAAACTGAAACATGCAAGAGCCTTTCACCAATTTAACATGGGGGGGGACTTATACTTTTTTTGGAAAAACTGCCTCTTGAAAGATCCATTTCCTCTTCACCTATGCTTGGAAACACAAATATTTTTCCTTGAGAACTTGGTTTTTGGTTCACCCAGAGAGCTGCACAATACGGTCCAATAATCATATTATTGCAGTTAATGTAACTGTGATACAATACCAAATCTTACACTTAATGTGTGGGAGAAAAACAAAATATATGTATGTCATATATGTATATATATATATGTATATATATATATATATAGGTAAATATTGCTCCGTCCTTCCATTTGGATCACTGGGTGATTTCGATGATTTTACTTTTAACTGTATAATACAGAGTTTTATTGAAACTAGACTGTAGTAGTATAAGAATTCCCTTTCCAAGTTAAGTAAACGCCCACATATTCATATGTAGAAATATTAATTGTTTTATTACATCATAAAATAAGAAATATTATACAGACTTTAAAAAAAAATGGTCTCATACTACACATGTTGAGGAACCACTTTAATTTCATAGCTCTCAGGATCATCTCGACTAGGTTAGGCCTAATGCAATACCTCTAGTAGTGCTACTACAGCTACGGTCATGCCATGCGGTTAAAAAAAATCATTCTACTTCAGATGAAGAAACAGAATATATATCTAACGTGACTTCTACATCTGGCTGTACACTCAGGAAAGCAGAATCAATGGAAACTAAAGCATCTATCAGACTGACAGAATAGCCTCGAGGAAGACTGACGGGGCCACAAAGCAAAAAAAAAAAGGACTTAGTCAGATCACTGTTTGAAACACTCAGAAATAGCTCGTCAAAGGTTTTTAACGGTACAGGTACAGAGGAACCTCCACATGTAACAATCCCGGGCAGACTGGACAAAAACTATGACTAACTTACTCAAGAACATGAAGCAAGAAAGACAAAAAGTACAATACGACTCCTCTCAGGTCGAGTTATGAATGAGTGTTCGAGAAATGGATCTGACTAACGTCCAGCTTCATGAGGTCCAACCTCGGCTCAGACTAAGCAGCAAAGTGACAGCACACAGGCTACAGTATGATTTTTAGTGGTTTAACGTGTAACTTTCAAGTCTAATCTACGACCAATAGTCACCTCACGTGGCCCAGCGCGTCCAGTGTTACAAACTGGAAAACAAAAATCAAAAAAAGAATGAAATCAATAGATAGATAGATAGATAGATAGATAGATAGATAGATAGATAGATAGATAGATAGATAGATAGATAGATAGATAGATAGATAGATAGATAGATAGATAGATAGATAGATAGATAGACAGATAGATAGATAGAAGCACAGTGGGAAAGAAAAGGCACTCATTTGTAAAACAGACTCAGCCCATGAGAAAGTGGGCCTGTCCAGTGTAGCGGTGCAGTGGGGCCATCCCAGCAGGCAGCCCCTCTGATTCCATTAATTAACAGGACAAAGAGTAGAAAACAGATGGGCCCGTAGAGGAACCGGGGCTGCCGTGCTACTACCCCCACAGGCATTCATACATATACATAATAACACTCACCAGCACCCACATAATGTATGTGTGGAGTATAAAAAATGAGCCCCCCACACATGACATATATACTGTATGTAATTATATAAGCAAGAATACAGAAACTGGGATGATTATTAGTCACAGTATCTATATCACTGGATCTGATATAAGGGGGGGAAAAAACGTTAATATGACCTAAATGAATGTGTGAAATTGCTGGTCATAGCTGGGTGGTAATTAACAGCTATGTCGTTTATAAGAGGTAAAAGATCATATCAGACTGATGCCTGATGTGTTGGTCGTAATTAGGGCGGAACAATGTTGGGGCGATACCGAATTGTGATTTTTCTGACAGATACTGTGATTGCAATTTGATTTCCAATTTTATCTCGATTTTACTCGATTACTAAATTAGCCCTAGTGTAAACCCTGAGTCAGATATGTATAACACGTATGTCGCAGCCTGTGCAATATGCAAATGAAGTTGTTTCATATTGTGATTTAGATTTGAAAGCTACTTTTTGTTCAACGTTCAACACACCTCTGCCAAATACATTACTATATAATGCCTCGAATCACACAGACAGCTAGCCTGGGACACCTTGGCCAAGACATTTTTACAACAAAATGGCATGCATGATTAAAAAAAGCACCACAGGCTGCTCCATTATGGCAATATAATCAATATGAGTTAACCACTGCTTCCCTGACCCTCTTTTTGGAGCTCGAAAATTACAGATTCCACCAGAGGTGTAAGTTCCACTGTAGATGCTACAATAAATGTACATGGAACACAGCATAAATGAAGGATTTTTTTCTCTCGCCTAAAAAAATATGGCATTTTAGAGCAAATATCACCTTTAAAATATGCAGTATGAGCTTAAAAACACATGGAGGTCATGAAACAACATGTGGACATGAGCTGTGCAAAGTCTGATGCTGCTGAAATGAAGCAGAGTGAAATTATAGAGGTTTTAGTAAAGAGATGTCTGGGCGTTCTCTCTTTTGGCTCAGCTTGGCATCATCTGTGCCATTTGAGATTTCTTAGGTACCAAATTATTAAAAAACCCATTAAATTTTATTTATACGTCACTACAGGTCTAAAAAGAACTTGTTTTGAAAAGAAAAAGAAAAAAGTATGATAACTCGCTGTAAATGGATGCTTCCTGTGCGTAATAACAACTCTGTGACTCTGTGGCGTCTTCAGTTACGCAGCGCCATAGCTCTGGCTTACCTTGGTCAATTAGGGTGATTGACAGCTCGTTTTTAAACCTCTAAACCAGTAAAATCAGACCCCGGTCTACAAATGCGTGTGAATCACTTCATTAGCGAGTCAAAAGGACATAAATGCATATGACGCATTTGTGCAGACATTCGCCCTTCTCTAAACAGAACGATCTAATGTCGCTCTGTACTGATCAATCAGAACCGGGATTTGTTCCCAAAGCATGCTGGGAAGTGTAGTTCTTCATTAGAAGTGGTTTTGTTCCGGTGGAAATAACTTGTTTTGATAAACAGCAAAGGTAAGACAATATTTCTGCTTGTATTTCTTGAAAGTCAGTTGTTGTTTTGCTCTTATTTTGGGGCTGGATCCGTGAATCTTGGTCGTAGAGTGATAAAAAAATGGTACCGCTGAAATCTGTGGGTTTTCAGCTGTCCAGCCGACACGTGGTTTTTTTGTTTACATAATCACACTGAACTAAAGTTAGATATGGTTTTATGACGCTTTTGTCGCCGCGTCTGACGCTGCCATCGGTACCGGGGGCAACCGTGAAAGAAGAGGTTAAACAAAAAGCTATAAACACAAGAGGAGACAAAAGGGAGTTGGCATGTCACTGCGAGCGCACACAGTGAGCGAGAGACTTGGTTTGGGCTCGGGCCAGCGAGGTCAATCTGCACAGCTGAACAATGGCACAGTAATTAGTTAACGAAGCTCACTAATGAGGAACCCCCTCTATGCCAAACCCCAACCCACTGCTACCCCCTGTAACCCTGCTGGAGTGTGACAATGGCTCTGGTGTGGGGCGAGTTTACATGTGCACATGTAGCACAGTGAAAAAGAAAGAGAGAGAGCGGGAGAGAACAACCTGCCTGGATCCACCTTCAGAGCTAAGTCCAGCTTTATCCCAGATCTGCGGCCACGCAGGGACCTCGGAAGCCCAATCCAGTTTGTTTCCTCAAATCTGATTAGTTTCTTTTTCAGATCCATACTAATTACAGCACAGGAGCTAGGTCTCTCTCTCTCTCTCTCTAGTTTTGTCTATGTCAGCATTTACAGCTAATTTCTAGTCAGGACTGAAGGAGCTGCTGCAAATAGCAACTAAACCCTCCACTAACCAGGTGTTAGACCAGTAGAGACGGTGACGGTCAACACTGGCGAACTGCGGTGCCAATGGGCCACAGAGGCTGCTGCTAATATGTTTCTTACAGTGTGGGGCTGCAGATGAAAGCAGCTATATTTGCACCATATTGCCTTTTCACAAACCTTCATTATGCCAAACACACACCTGCTACAACACCGTCCCAATCACGATATAGCCTGACCAACAGAAACAACAAAAACTACCAGTTTCCAATCTGCCTTAAAAAAAAAGTAATGGGAGTTCTGTTATGATCTGTGTTATTTGGAATTAAAGACATTTTCTTTACTTTCACAAACCACATTTGCGTTGTGTTTATATTTTACCAGCTCAGCGAACACTAGGCAAAGAAGCTAAAAGCATTTTCTAATTGGGCTGAAGGTATTTATTCTATTATTACCAGGGGAAGCAGTTATATTACATTGTAAACATTATGTAACAGCGTCCCATTCAATTTACATAAATGTCAGACTGACTGACTGACTGGCATGTGATATCATTGATTTTGGAAATATAACTAGTGGGTCACTCAATTGGAGGAAAAAGAAATTTGTAGAATCACAAATAAATTGAATTGGAAAAAATCAAGTCCTGACAACAAATAAATCATGCCATCCCAATATTGTATGACTTGTTTTTGCATTTATCTTATATATATATCCTTATATATCCTAAATATATCCTTAATTTCTAAATGTGTGTTATTTTTATTATTATTTTTGTTAAATTAATCATGTTTTTGTGTGGTTTTTTTTCTAGTTTCTTTGCTCCATATTATAAATACATAATTAAAACTGATTTCAATTTCAGTTTGTGGAGTTTGAGAATATCATCATGTTGGGTGAGGGTTAGGAAAACACCGGTCAACAACTTTGAACATCAAAACTAGTCGACTAATCAAGATTAATCGACTTTTATGAAAATAAACGTTAGTTGCAGTCCTCGATATTTTATCATTTAACCGAATATTTGTAAACCCTGCCCTTTTAAAAATGACACAAATCATCAGTTAATAAAGAAGGTCCAGGTCCCGTCTGCTGCTCTGTGAAAACAGCTACAATAATCCAATAATAATCCATCACTTCTAAACATGCCACACTAACCCACGACGTCCATAATCACTTTTGTCTGATTCGAGGGGAAAGAAGTGACATCATTTCAGAGAAATACCTGTGAGGTTTTTTTTTTGATTCTGTAACTGGTCCTAGTAAAGTGTTTCTCAGAGCAAATAAATACCAGTTGTGCCCTTCTTCTCTTTCCATAGAAATCTAACAGCACACCACTGCCCTGAGGCCGTACTCTGTCCTAACAGGAAATCTGACCTCCTACCAAAACAACAGCTCTCTACAGAGCTCGCTGGAAAAACAAAAGACAGCCTTGCATTTGTCTATTTATATTTATAAGCACACAGGTATAGGCAGGAATTAAAATGCTAAATCAGCATTTAGGCTCAATGGCTTTGGTTTTCTATGGGTGGATAAAAGCAATCCTTGTTGCAACAGGAGTGTAAATGTTTAATACCAGATGAAACCCGTAAAATGGACCTTAAACCAGTTAATGTAGTTTCATACACTATTCTTGTTTCTCTTCCTGCGTCTTTTTTATCATGCTACACTCGGTCGGGATTTTATTTGACCTTTATTTTATTAGGAACTCACATAATTAGATTATAATAGCTGTTACAAGTGATATCAAGTCAATGCACGTTTTTGGACTAATATAATAGCGTATTTTTGGCAACAAAAAAAAAAGAAAGAAAAAAGGCTTCTTCCTCATTCCAGGAATCAACGTCTTTCTCAAATATCATGCAGATCAAACAACACAGGTGTGACACACACACAAAGAGTACTATGTGTGTGTGTGTGAGAATAATTATTATTAAAAGTTGGAAATGACACACAGAGGTTGACACTAATATTTTTTCAAACACATAATTTGACCCACATTTGACTCCCAGCTGTGACACAAATAATTAACCCCTCTGTCAGACTTCACGTCATTTTTTTTTAACACAACAAATGGAAAATCTTGTTTCCCAACACAGACGCTGCAGCTGGGAATGAGCCCATTTTAGCTGCGGCTCAGCATTCAATCATTTTGCATCTCAGTTATAATTCTTACTTTATTAGTGTCTTTGATTGCATTTAAGCAATTAAAAAAACGCACACACCCTTAAATCATTACCGACTATATCTATAAAGCTTTTTGCAAAAATCTCAGTTTAGCAATCACGTGGGAAACAAATCCATGCAGGATCTCGCGGCCAAACAACAAAATGGCAATCCGTACCGTACCTTTGTTTTTAAAAATGCCTGGTTTGATAAACGTTCACGGTGTGGACACGCTCACCCGTCTCAGTGCTACCACAACAACCTGAGCAACCAAAGCTGTGTTTGAGTTGTTACCGTTATTATTGTTTAGCCTCACGCTGTATTTTGGTTTATAATAAGGGCAACGCCCATCCCCACCAGTGGCCCCGACAAGCTGAGCCTCTGCCTCCAAACCGGTGTTCACATCACGCACACGGTGTGTCTTTCCCAGTCTCTGACAGTAATATAGTTGTAATAGGTAATATGAGTCACTATGTAACACTTTACATTGGCAAAGAATTGCTTCCAAGATGGCCGGAAAGACTGAGGGATTAATAGCAGCAGCGATAGAAACCTCATAATGAAAATCACTGCGATTGTGTAAAAAAGATTACAGCTACTTTAGCTCAAAACTTTGCAAATAGCACAGATTTATGTGCAGAAACAAGTGTGAAGGTCAGTGTCATGACACAGCATTATAATAATGTGCATGTGTGTGTGTGTGTGTGTCACAGCACAGCTGACCAACCAAGCCCAGCGTCTTAAGTTCATGCAAACTAGTGGAGAAGTTGTTATGGAGACGTAAATCCCCATCAGGCTGTGTATTCGCTGGCAGCACCGTCTCCTGTGGCTGGCATCACCCCGGGCAACGGACCGGCTTCGTCAACGAAACACCTCTACCTCTCTCCACCCCCCCGGGGCCTGTGCTGTCTTTCCGTGCAACTGAATTACACTCTCAAATAATCCCAGTCAGTGTGTTTCCATGATGTTAGGGGGGGGGGGGGGAAATACGATGACTGACTTAGTCTGACTAAAACCAGACTTTTAAAAGACTGACATTATACTAAATTGAATATCTGTTTTGAAGTTGCACTAAACACACCCTGATAATGTGGTTGGGAGTTGAATTACTATTGCGTGTATTCATTTATTGTATTTGAGCTAACGGCTAGTTGGTAAGTTTTGGTCTGTGACTGAACAGATCGACAGAATACACTAAAAGCGCCACCTAGCGTAACAGAGGCAAAGGCACGTCACTCAATGAAACGATTGGCGTTCATGCTAGTACACTGGGACAAGAATGGTCGTTTGAATTATAAAATGTAGTTGAGCTACAATTGTAGCTTGTCTACAGTTAAGTTGAGCTACAAAAGTAGCTCGAAATGTACTTGCGTTTGTTTGTATTTGTTACCTGCTCCCAATCTGGTAAAACCTCATTAGGTTAAGGGCGAAATTCTGCTAAGGTTAGGCATGAACTGGTGTTTGAGGATGGGGATAATGCTTTGTTTATGCTGTCCATTCCCTACAGAACAATCTACATGACCAAGACAACAGCTTCCACACGTTTATAGACATTTAAATTAGAGGCAGCAGCTTTGACTCTGACTACACCACAAACCACAGGGATTCATGCATTTGTTTCAAGCCATCAAGCTGTGAAAGGTTGATGAACCACAAGTGGAGCTGGGCAACGACTCAACAACAAAATATACTGTGATATATGTAAAGGCAGAAAGACATAGTCGATCGCAAATTTGAGAAATGTTTAATGTGTGTCGTCGCTTTCTTGTTTACTTTCACAACAAGTTTCACTGAGGAGCAAAACTCAATCTTAATACATTTTGTGATTAAAACGTGTCTGGCTCTCCCTGACATCAATTTATGAACCTTTATGTTTCCTTTACTAACATATTTTTATACACTAACAGTTATTTGCAAAGCTGCTGCTATTTCTTTATTTTTAAAAAAAGAAAAGTGTGTGTGAGCTCTGAACATAAACCCTGTGAGGGTTTTGCAAGGGACTCCTACCCCATTCAGGTCCCCCAGGTAACCATGGCAATGAAGACCCAAGAAAGAACGCTTTCATGTTGGCGCCCTGAACCGGGATTTGGAGGAGGAGGGGGGGGGAAGAGGAGGAGGAGGAGGAGGAGGAGGAGGAGAGAGGGGCAGCACTCCTCAACTTTACAGGGCCCCGAAAAACACTACACACAAAATCCGGCGTGGAAAAAGTTACCCACGACAAGTTTAAGGAGCAACAACAAACATCCAGCTCTTCAATTAAAAAAGTCTCAACTCACCGTTTTTGAGTCCAACTCGTGTCTGTTTTGCGCCAAAACCTTTTCCACACCAGCTTGTTCTGCGTACGTTACAAACCCAAAGCCCCTGAGCAGGAAATACAGAAAACAAAGAGAGAGAGAGAGAATTGAAGCAGTGGAATAAGGATGAACGCTCCCACAGATCTCGAGTTGGAGCGAGAGTAAAAAAAAAAAATGGTTATGGGGATCTCCATGAGGGATCCAGTGATAAGACGGCGGGGGGGGGGGGGGGGGCGCACACGCCTCCTCCTTTCTCCTCACCTCGACCGCTTGGTAACGGGATCTCGCATCACCATGCACTCCTTCACCTCGCCGAATTTAAAGAAGTACTCCTTTAAGCCCTCTGCAAAAGACAAGCTCAGGGTTACGCGGGGTTAAACGGCACGCAGGAGGGGCGGGAGACACGCGTGTGTCGTCCCGCAGGCCCTGGTGAGGCGATGGGAGACACACACACACACACACACAGAGAAAAGACAATGGGGTCGAGGCAGCAAGGACCACGTTGTGTTTGTGTCCATCCTGCAAAAAAATGCACACGAAGGCCCTTTGCGTGACGACAGCATGCTGCGGGGATAATACACTGTATCCACGCGCGAGCCTCTGAGTGTAAGTGAATGGATGCAGCGGAGTGTGTGTGTGTGTGTGTGTGTGTGTGCACGCATGTCCAGACAGCGACTAAATCCTACAAGATTCTTATAATGGATTAAAAAAAAAATGTGGCTTTGATTTATGTATATTCACTTCAGGAAGGATACATCTATAATTACACACAAGTTACACACACACACTCGCACACACACACACAGGCAGAGAGCGGTAAACAGTAGCCTTTCATTCAGTAGTTGTTTGTGAAGTAGCGTGCGGGACAAGCAGCTCACCTTGTGTCGTCTGCCAACTCAGACCGCCGATGAACATTTTGCTGAATGAATGAGAGCAAACAGAAGCTGGTTTGAGTCAAAACAGTCGCGTAACATTCAGAGGACACAACGATACAGGAGGAGACATGTGTGTGTGTTCACAATATAGCGTCAATAAAGTACAGAAGAAAGCATCGGCCATGTTGCGGAGTCACCGATCGGCCAGTTGGGCCGTTATAATAATCCCCCAGAGGAGGGAAAAGAGAGAGAGAGAGAGAGAGGCAGAGAGACAGAGAGAGAGAGAGAGAGAGGATTTCCAGAGAGGATGGAGGAGAAGTTACAATGTGGCCTTGTGGAGGAAACGCGAGATAAATAAACAGTCGCGCAGAAGAAGAAGAAGAAGAAGAAGAAGAAGAAGGGGGGAAACAGACTGAAAGCAGCGGTGCGTCTGTGCCTCCTGCGGATCCATCACACACACACACACACACACACACACACACTCACTCACTCACACATACACACACGCAACGTGCTTGTCTTTTGTCTCGGCGCGGCTCCGCTTCAACTCCACTAAAGTCCAAGGTGAACTCAAACCGGGGCCGAGCGAGGGGGGGGGGGAAAGGGGGGTGGGGGGGGGGTGCAGTCGGGCAGGCGAGCGGCGGCGGCTGTTTTTTTTACCAGGGGTCGTGGGGGGAGTTGTCGGTGCCGGAGGACAGGCTGCTCTGGCTCCCTTCCGTGTCCATTCCGCTCTCTCCGCTGCTGTATTCCCGCACTGTGAAGGCGACGAGAGGCAGCGAAGCACCAACACTGCTGCTGCTGCTGCTGCTGCTGCTCCAGACTCAGGGGCGGGCAGCAGAGCGAGGGAGGGCGGGGAGGGGAGAGCGGGAGGGGAGGGGAGGGAAGAAGAGATGGGGGTGGGGTGGATAAAAAGGAGGAGGAGCGAACGAGGATACGCACGCACACGCGCATGCATACGCGCTCAGAGAGAGAGAAAGAGACTCCGCCTCTACCTCGTTTTCCCGTCGCCAACCCGAGCCTCGGACCTCCCTCCCTCCCTCCTGCGCGTTGCCTGCGTTTATTCTCTCTCTCTCTCTCTCTCTCTCTCTCTCTCTCTCTCTCTCTCTCTCTCTCTCTCTCTCTTTTACTTTCAAATTCTGTGTAATATCACCATCATGACTATCTTTATTGCAATACCACGAAGGGAATAAAAAGCTCAAGACTACAGTTTTCCACCACAAAATAGTCATCACTGCATGCACGGCTGCATGAAACTGACATGACTTCACTTCAACAGTGACTTGTGTGAAGCAGTTTTTTTCTGACGTCTTGCTTGCACGTGCCTCTTCCTGTGACATCCTGTTTTTTATACATATTATGTGCTCCTGCATTGTCTAGTCGCTGTATAATAGTTTTTGTTTCATTTTCGTAGTGTTTCAAAAAGTCATGTAAAATAACATGGTCGCGGGCCGCGGTTGCATAGCCACTGTTAGCAGAGAGACGCCATGTTTCTACCGGAGCCTGTAAGGACAAACGCGAGAGAACAAATCAAGCGTCTCTTTAAGCCCAATTTATACTCCTGCGTAAAGTGCTCTACGTAGGTTACGCAGAGCCTGTCGAAGAGCCTCTGCGTCGTCTCCGACTGCACGGAATATATTTTAAGTGTCCGTCACTCCATCAAGGGACAACGGAGACGGCAAGAGCTGCGATTGGTCCTCAGGACAGGCCGAGCGAAGCTGCTCTGTGCCGGCTCACAGTGAGCACCGAGCGTCCACAGAGGGCGGAGCTGATCCCCGCCGACTTCGTCGCTGCCGAACTATAAATACGTCATATCTTAACACACACAGCACATGTTTAGACTCTAAATGGCCAATTTCTCGCCTCAAATTATCTTAAAACTGCGTTCCGGGACACAGAAAAGTGACAAACGGCCACTGTTTCAACAACAACAGTCTTTCTCTCTCGGACACCATTGCTCACTGTAGCCAAAAGCACAACAACCTTGCGCAGCGACCCCTACTGATCGGGCGGGAAATTGCAGCGCATATCCGTCACCACGACGCAGAAGTATAAATGCTCGAGTGGTCTACGTGGTGACGCAGACGGATAACGCATTACGCAGTCGGAGAAGTATAATGTGGCCTTTACTTCACCTTTAACGATTGTTGTTGTTTTTTCAACATGTTCCCCTCTTGGCCCCCAGGTCATTTGGGTTTGACACAATTTACTCAGAGACTGGATCAGGACCACAGATGGGCTACAGGGTTTGTATCTCTATTGGCCTCCAATACGTCAGAATAAAATCAGCTGTTCCTTGAGGATTCCACTCCTAGTAGTGCATGGTAACACAAAGAATTCCCCGTGGTTGGAAAGATGCTTCCAAAAACAGCTCCAGGATAAAGTTGTGGATAGGCACGAGTTACGAGAAAGGATATAAAAGATTTCCAAAGCTTTAACTATCCCTCTGAGTACCATTCAAAGTATTGTGTGGAAGTGGAAGGCATATGGCACCACCCACACCTTGCCGAGATCGGGCCATTAAACTGGATGACAGGGAAGCTACCAAGAGGCCCATGGCAAACCTTAACAGAGTTACAAGTCTTATAATATCCGATGTTGGTCTATCTGTGCACGTGACAACAATTTCACATATGCTACACAACGTTGGTCTGTATGGGTTAGGGTGGCAAGAAAGTGTCACACTGCGTCTCGTTTACCATATGGTACTAAAAAACATATTGAACATTCTGATGCCATGTGGAAAAAAAAGGTTATATGGTCAGATGAGACCAAAATTTAACTTTTTTTTTTTCTATGTTTGGTGGAAACCAATGGGCAGGTGGTGCTCGAATGTCCTAGAGTGGCCTAATCAGAGCCCTGACCTCAATCCTAGAACATCTGTGGATGGACTTGGAGTGCAGTCCATCGCCGCTCACTATGGAATTTGACTGAACTCGGACAGTTCTTCAGGGAAGAATGAGGAAATATTCCCAAATCGAGGTGTGACATATCCACACAGACTGATGGCTGTAATAAGCAAAAGGTGACTACACAAAGTATTAAATTAGGGGCCTGGTCACTTTTCCACTGCTATTCTATTTTTTTATTAATATTCAGAAATGTTGTAAGGCCAAATGTGTAATTAAAGGTGAAGTAAGTAGTTTATAGTGCCATCTAGAGGAGAGGCTGAAATTTACAACAACGACCTGCTGCTCTGCTCACCCCCTCCCTTCCCTGAGCGCTACGGTATCCTCAGCCGGTCAAATGTCGTCCTCGTCGTCTTTTTCCGTGTCAGCAGATGAGGTTCGTGAGGCGAGGGAGAGGGCGGAGCTACCGCGGCCGTAGCAGACGAAGCGGAGAGAGAGGAGGCGGGACTTCAGCTACAAGTAAAGAGACGCTTGATTTGTTCTCTCGCGTTTGTCCTTACAGGCTCCGGTAGAAACATGGCGTCTCTCTGCTAACAGTGGCTATGCAACCGCGGCCCGCGACCATGTTATTTTACATGACTTTTTGAAACACTACGAAAATGTGTGTTTATGGGTTATATGAACCCATAAATACTACATATTGTACCTTTAAAGGTACTGTGGGTTAGTAAACTGTGTCAAACCCAAATGACCTGGGGGCCAAGAGGGGAACATGTTGAAAAAACAACAACAACAATCGTTAAAGGTGAAGTAAGTAGTTTATAGTGCCATCTAGAGGAGAGGCTGACATTTACAACAGAGAACTGCTCCTCTGCTCACCCCCTCCCTTCCCTGATCCCTACGGCGGGACTTCCGCTACAAGTAAAGAGACGCTTGATTTGTTCTCTCGCGTTTGTCCTTACAGGCTCCGGTAGAAACATGGCGTCTCTCTGCTAACAGTGGCTATGCAACCGCGGCCCGCGACCATGTTATTTTACATGACTTTTTGAAACACTACGAAAATGAAACAAAGAATATTATACAGCGACTAGACAATGCAGGAGCACATAATATGTATAAAAAAGTGGATTTTGGGTTATATAAACCCATAAATACTACACATTGTCCCTTTAAAGCTGGGAAATTAGGGATTTTATATATTATCATTTCAGACTGTTAAATAAAAACTGTTCTAACTGTGACAGAGTGATTGTTTCAAAAGGGTATGATAACTTTCTATAGACACTGTAAATGTCGTACTAACTATGGCTGCAACAAGGAGTCACACGAGCTATTTTGACAGGTCACAGTTGGAAAATCACAGGTGTAAATTATCAAATGAATTATAGCTGAGCTCGATTGTGCTTCCTCAGTTTCATGCTGGTTCACTGTCACGCTGTCCTGACTAACAGGAGTGAGGAGAATCATCATTTAGGTGATGACGAGTGACACCTGTGCTCAAAATGGCTGTTGAAAAGATCCATTTGTAATCGTTACCGTTACTTAATTAATTTGAGGTATTCTTAAGATAAAAATCCATTTTTGAGATTAGATTTTCAGATTCTTAAAGGTTAGACTGCACATGTTGGTGGCCTGGCCTTGGATGTCATTTTTCTTCATTTGAATAGAAAGCCTCAGCTTGAAAATGCAAAACCACGCTCATGCTGGTTTGTCTGCTGTAGAAACATGGCGGCACGAGATGAAATGTTTCCATGCTTGACCTTAAAATGTGAACACTCTCTGGGTTTATTGCTCATCTATGACAGTAAGCTTATATTTGGCTTTGTGTATAAAGAGAGCATCGGTAACCAGGAAACCTGATCCAAACCCATGAAGTCACCGCTCATTTGATGACGTATCCATCTCATCAGTAATGGAGTCACTGCTTTGGTGTCAGATTGCTCAGAGTTCAGTGACGACTTATGATGTGATCTGGTGTGATATCATAGGTGAATATATCATGTATGTTTATCATAGATAGTAATACGTCATTTGTTCTTATATGTTGTAACATGACATGGCCTTATATATGAATCACATTACATCATGTTATATATCATTACATTGCACCTTACACGGTGTAAGGTGCAATGTAATGATATAATTAAATACCGTATAATTCTATAATGCCATATTATTCTGTAATGTCATGTTATATAAAGTCATGTTATTCTATAATGTTGTATTTTTCTGTAGTGTCATGTTGTTCTGTAATGTCATGTTATATAATGTCATGTTGTTATATAATGTAATGTTATTCTATAATATCATGTTGTTCTATAATGTCACATTATTCTGTAATGTCATGTTATATAATGTCATGTCATTCTGTAATGTCATGTTGTTCTGTAATGTCATGTCATTCTATAATGTCATGTTTTTATATAATGTCATGTTATTCTATAATGTCATGTTTTTATATAATGTCATGTTATATAATGTCATGTTATTCTGTAATGTCATGTTATTCTATAATGTCATGTTATTCTGTAATGTCATGTTATTCTATAATGTCATGTTGTTATATAATGTCATGTTATTCTGTAATGTCATGTTATTCTGTAATGTCATGTTTTTATATAATGTCATGTTATTCTATAATGTCATGTTTTTATATAATGTCATGTTATTCTGTAATGTCATGTTATTCTGTAATGTCACGTTATATAATGTCATGTCATTCTGTAATGTCATGTTTTTATATAATGTCATGTTATTCTATAATGTCATGTTTTTATATAATGTCATGTTATTCTGTAATGTCATGTTGTTCTATAATGTCATGTTATTCTGTAATGTCATGTTTTTATATAATGTCATGTTATTCTATAATGTCATGTTTTTATATAATGTCATGTTGTTATATAATGTCATGTTATTCTGTAATGTCATGTTTTTATATAATGTCATGTTATTCTATAATGTCATGTTTTTATATAATGTCATGTTATTATATAAAGTCATGTTGTTATATAATGTCATGTTATTATATAATGTCATGTTATATAATGTCATGTTTTTATATAATGTCATGTTATTCTATAATGTCATGTTATTCTATAATGTCATGTTATTCTATAATGTCACGTTATTCTATAATGTCACATTATTCTATAATGTCATGTTATTCTATAATGTCACATTATTCTGTAATGTCATGTTATTCTATAATGTCATGTTATTCTATAATGTCATGTCATTCTATAATGTCATGTTATTCTATAATGTCATGTCATTCTATAATGTCATGTTATTCTATAATGTCATGTTGTTATATAATGTCATGTTTTTATATAATGTCATGTTATTCTATAATGTCATGTTTTTATATAATGTCATGTTATTCTATAATGTCATGTTTTTATATAATGTCATGTTATTCTATAATGTCATGTTTTTATATAATGTCATGTTATTCTATAATGTCATGTTTTTATATAATGTCATGTCATTCTATAATGTCATGTTGTTATATAATGTCATGTTATTCTGTAATGTCATGTTATTCTGTAACGGCGTGTCTTGTAACCTGTATCTTCCATGATTCAATGTGATTTGACCTTAAATGATATCATATCATACTATGAGTCAGTCGTCAACAACATTGGAATCGATTATGACCCACTTGCTGAGCTCATTTACGTCCTTTACGTCAGCAGCAGCAGCAGTAGCAGCTTTACCCCTCGTATCCACAAATCTTTCAAAACCTCATGCAAACACTATTTGAGGTCAACGCCATTCATCACTCATTCTTTCCTGGTCCAAACCTCGGCCCACCTGTTCCTGCTGCCCAGCTCCCATCCTCATCCATCATAGTCAAAACAGCTGTGATCACCACTCATCTTTCATCTTGTTCTTACCCAATTACAGTTCAGCCCTCATCTAAATCTGATCTTACCCACTTTCCCCTCTCCCTCTCTCCCTCTCTCTCGCTCTCTCTCTCTCTCTCCCTCTCTCTCCTCCCATGTGACATGCTGTCCTGGCAAGCTAAGTGGTAGATTATCAGTATTACCTCTCTGTCCGCCACTCTCTGCCACTCTACTGGTCAAGCCTGGTCAGCTGGGAGGGTTTCGTCATGTGCTTCAGCTGCTCTGACAAAAGTAAAACAAGCAAAGCGTCAGGTGAAATGCAATGACCTTGATGCAAAGAAAAACTAAAAGGCTTTACAAACCCTCGTGCAACGAGAACAAATGCAGCGGGGTGTCGCTCAACATGTCACATGTCATTTCTTACAACTCAAAAGTGTGTGAGTGTGTGTGTGTGTGTGTGTGTGTGTGTGTGTGTGTGTGTGTGTGTGTGTGTGTGTGTGTGTGTGTGTGTGTGTGTGTGTGTGTGTGTGTGTGTGTGTTCTTGTACTTGCGGCATACTGAGGACCAATGAGTTTTTAACCAGCAAAGTGAGTCCTCACTTTGTTTTCATTGAAATCACTTCCTTAGGTTGCTATAACATGCTATACTCAATTTGTCAAAAAAAAAAATCTAATTTTGGACGACATAGTATAGTATGACGTTTTTGTAAAATTTTGGGTAAATTTTTTTTTTCAAATTTTGGACGACATAGTATAGTATGACGTTTTTGTAAAATTTTGGGCAAATTTTTTTTTTCAAATTTTGGACGACATAGTATAGTATGAGTTTTTTGTCAAATTTTGGACCAAAATTTTTTTGTCAAAGATTTTTTCAAATTTTGGATGACATAGTATAGTATGACGTTTTTGTCAATTTTTGGAGCAAAAATTTTGGAGCAAACATTTTGGGTCAAAATTTTTTTTTAAAATTTTGAACGACATACTATAATATAGCATGTCGTTCAAAATTTGAAAAAAAAATTCAAATTTTGAAAAATTGAAAAAAAATGTTATGATAGTTTTATCAAATTTTGGATCAAAAATTTTGGGTCAAATTTTTTTTTCAATTTTGGTCGACATAGTATAGTATGACGTTTTCGCAAAATTTTGGACCAAAAAACAAAAAAAAATGTCCAGCCCTTTCTGCTCTGGGGCTCCACCTGCAGACATTCTATGGTACTGCACCCAATAGTTCTTTGTAGATGTGGTTCATGAAGTAGATATTTGTAATTGTGTTGATTTATAAAGTGGAAATGCTGGTCCTCAGTATGCAGCAAGTACAATAATGTGTGTGTGTGTGTGTGTGTGTGTGTGTGTGTGTGTGTGTGTGTGTGTGTGTGTGTGTGTGTGTGTGTGTGTGTGTGTGTGTGTGTGGGAGCAAGAGAGGCAGAGATCTAAGTATAAAACTAAACCATAGATATTAAATAAACCCTTCCAAAAAATTAAAAACTCATCCTCTTTGCACCTGACATTTTTCAGTTAACACTCCCAGTACCATGTGATGATATGTGCATGTGTCTGAGACGGGCTGCAGGGTGTTTGCATGTGTGTGTGTGTGTGTGTGTGTGTGTGTGTGTGTGTGCGTGAAGGCAGACCAGGGGGAGGGTGTGACTATGGCCTGCTGGACCATAGCGAGAAAACAGTATGTAGGACAGAGCCTTGCAATAGTGAACCTATCCTGGCTGCAGCCGAGGTTGGGCGTGCTGAATTTCTGCATGCATGATCAATGGCACTGAATACAAAGAGAGGAGGAGAAAGACAGTGGTGAGGGGGAGGGGGAGGGGGGGGGGGGCGGAACAAGTTGGAACCATGTGAATGAATGTAGAGTAGATGAAAAAAAAAAAAATACATGTGGCTTCACTTTTAAAAATGTACTTAGTGCACTGAAAGTGATTTGAGTCATTTAAAACACAACGGATTTAAGATGACACATTAACTTCTGATGAAGTGTGCATTAAAAGCAACATTTACAGTCATATTTGTGTGAGTGAATCTTTTTGTGTGCCTGCTTTTACTTCATCCCAGTGATTCTCGCAGCAGTGGAGAACTAGTGGGCAGTGAAGGTACTGCAGGTTTTGCCAATATAGTTTATAAAATACCCAAATATACAGTAAAGGTTTTCAGTTTTGTAATTACAAAAAAATAAAAATAAAATTTTTGAGTTGCGACACATTTACGAAATCATTTTAGCGTAAAAGTAAATGTAAACAATGCTGTCGTTTTCAAGGCAGTTCGCTAGATTAATTTCTGAAGTAAAGAAAACTTATAATCTTACAGTTAGAAACCTGATTGAAAATTCAAATATTATTTTCTGCCTATTTGTGGAATAAATACAATGTACAACTTCAGGTTTCGGTGGGTCAAAATTGATTGAATTTAAAATGTGAGGTTTAGTAACGGCTGCTCTGTCCCATCGCTCTCCTTCTATCTTGCTGTCACTCTGTCACCTTAAAAGACTGTGATAGTTTGTACAAACCAGGACCTTTAATGCTTTTGTTTTCTTGGCCACAGCTGACCCAGAGTGGGAAACCATTGTCAATCAGCAACCTTTGACCTCCCGGGGCCTGGGACCTGCTCTTCACCACCCTCGAGGCAGTTTGAAAGAGAAGGGTGTTACTGGTGTGAAAACCTTTTTTCAAAAGGGCCATCTCTGAATTTTCTGTGAACTTGCAGCAACAGCTTTCAGAGCCAGGCACCACTATTTGCATGCGATGCAAAAGCATGAGTGTGCAACAAACACTTCCAGCTAGACCTCCCTGAACTGACTGCAGTTAATGGATAATAAGGGTGAATTCCAATTCCTTGCTTAATCCTCAATCTTAACCCTCAATCTCAAAAAATGCTCTCCCTCTAGTGCAAGTGCTGTCCCGATTCTCAGAAAAATTAAGTTGAGGGTCAAGTTTAAGGGCTGTATCGCCCTCAATATTGAGATTTTCCCGAGACCACCCTTGGGAGCAAGGGCTACCCAGAATGCTTTGCGTGTTTTCACATAAGAAAGATGGCGTCGAAAGCAGCGAAGCGAGTGCGATACAAATGAAGTATTTTCTTTGTTAATAGAGATATAAAAATGATGAAAACCATTGTATTATCTTAGTTTAGGCCCATATTATGGATTACTGACGTCATTGTTGCGTAACATTTATTTTTATTTTACGATCTTTTGTCAATAGTCGGCCGGTGCGGACAAGCGATCGTTTGCTATGGTTTACTTTTCAATAAGTCGTGGTGTGTGGTAACTGTCAGCTGAATATTTGTATGAGTATCATCTTATAACTAACTGACAACCTAATAACTTGACTGACATAAAATAATAAATAAATAATTGTGACGTAAATGTGTTCTTCTTCTTCTTTTTTTTTGGAGTTGACAGACTGGACGCAGCTTTCACGTTATTCTGCCCCCTGCAGTCTGAAGACGTATCTGCATTTAAGGAGTGTCCCATTTCTAAGTGACAAAATAACCCTCAACACTTGGTTTTGAGGGACAGTTAAGATTAAGGGTTGAGCTTGAGGGTTAAGATAGGAATTGGAATTGGCCCTAAAAGGGGATTGAAATGAGACGTTTGTCAATTGACAGAAGGCAAACAGACGACTAAAGAACATATGCTTTTACAGCTGAAGGCAGCAGAGGCCATTTTAAAGAACTCCATTTGCTGTGGGTGTTTTTTTTTTCTACCTGGCAGGTGGCGAGCCAAAGAAATCATTACACGAGGGTGAGGGGAAGGGAGGAAACAGGCACACCTGTGGCTGTGCCCAGAGCCCCGCCTCCATTCTCCGATCACAATCCCTCAATCCCGTAGGGGAAGGTGTGGCAAAGGGAGAGAGAGACAAAGGGAGGAGAGAAAGGGAGAGGAAGGAAGAGATTGTGGAGGAGATTTACCCAGGCAGTCGACTGAGGGTTGAGTTAACCCTTTTATTAAATCATACGCACACAAAACAAAGTGGACTGACGGTGTTTGGAAGTGTCTCTAAAAGAGGCTTCCAAACACAGCTGTGGACTTCCTGTGCACACAGACAGACCACAGCTAACTTCAACCAGGACTATTCCTGTCTGTCTTTTTGTGTGTTTGTCCGTCTGTCTGTCTGTCTGTCTGTGTGCCTGAATACACACTGAAAACTAAAAGGAATCAGTAAACATGTTTTTAAAAAAGATACTTGTACACCCCCTGTTTCATTCATTCATTTAATATAATTTAAGTTAAGTTAAACTCAATTTTGCAAAAAATCTGAAGACGACTTGCAGACTTACATACTACACTTTTTTGTGTGTGTGTGTTAGACGATATGCACTGTTAAAACACAGATGGTTGGGGCGGACGAGCACACAAACACAGGCTTCTGGTTACATATCAGCTGAGACCTAACACTTAAAGACAGATTGTCAATACTGCTCCTCAGCCGCCGTGGAAATTGGTGTACAGTTAGTTAAAGGGCCCTCTATCCATCACTGCTGTGACTGAGTGCATTATTATTAACTCCCCTATAACTAATTATGTGTTGTTGTCTCCTGTCACATTGACAAAAGCTCTGCCTGGCACAACTTTAAATAACGTCACAGACGCTCACTTCAGAGTGAGGTGTTCATTCAATAGTGAAGCATTATACCTTTAAAGGGGTTATTTATAATGTAATGACAACGATCAGATTGTTTTATTCACTCTGTGTTTCAAAGTTAAGCCCAATTTATACTCCTGCGTAAATTGCTCTGCGTAGGTTACGCAGAGTCCTCTGCGTCGTCTCCGACTGCACGAAATATTTTTTAAGTGTCCGTCACTCCGTCAAGGGACAACGGAGACGGCAAGAGCTGCGATTGGTCCTCAGGACAGGCCGAGCGAAGCTGCTCTGTGCCGGCTCACAGTGAGCACAGAGCGTCCACAGACGCGGAGCTGATCCCCGCTGACAACGTCGCTGCCAAACTATAAATACGTCATATCTTAAAGGGGAAATAAGTAGTTTATAGTGCCATCTAGAGGAGAGGCTGAAATTTACACCAAAGAACTGCTCCTCTGCTCACCCCCTCCCTTCCCTGAGCGCTACGGTATCCGCAGCTGGTCAAATGTCGTCCTCGTCGTCTTTCTCCGTGTCAGCAGATGAGGTTCGTGAGGTGAGGGAGAGGGCGGAGCTACCGCAGCCGTAGCAGACGAAGCGGAGAGAGAGGAGGCGGGACTTCCGCTACAAGTAAAGAGACGCTTGATTTGTTCCATCGCTTTTGTCCTTACAGGCTCCGGTAGAAACATGGCGTCTCTCTGCTAACAGTGGCTATGCAACCGCGGCCCGCGACCATGTTATTTTACATGACTTTTTGAAACACTACGAAAATGAAACAAAAACTATTATACAGCGACTAGACAATGCAGGAGCACATAATATGTATAAAAAAGTGGATTTTGGGTTATATAAACCCATAAATACTACATATTGTACCTTTAACACACACAGCACATGTTTAGACTCTAAATGGCCAATTTCTCGCCTCAAATGATCTTAAAACTGCGTTCCGTGACACAGAAAAGTGACAAACGGCCACTGTTTCAACAACAACAGTCTTTCTCTCTCTTTCTCTCTCGGACGCCATTGCTCACTGTAGCCTGAAGCGGAACAACCTTGCGCAGCGACCTCTACTGATCGGGCCGGAAATTGCAGCGCGTGTCCGTCGTGGTGACGCAGTCGGATAACGCATACGCAGTCGGAGAAGTATAACGTGGCCTTTAACCTCTTCGTTCTCTCTCTCATGCTGTAAATGACATGACAGATACAGATGGAGTCACCGCCGTCTATGAGGCCATCGCCATGCCGACCTAAAAGAAAGGCTGTGTGGTGACTCATCATCTCTTTGTCGGAAGACGTGCTGCGGGTAATGTTTAATGTGAACGCGTGATGGATTTCACACCAGGGCCTCTGAGGTGTGTGTGTGTGTGTGTGTGTGTGGGGGGGGGGGGGGGGGGGGTGAGAATGAGACAGAAAAGGGAGAGACTGAGGAAGTGTGAGTATATAGGACAGAGCGAGGGAGAGAGAGAAGGCCAATGATTTGTTTTCTTTCTCTTTTTTTTGTAATCCATACCACCTCTCTTCGTAGTATCTCTCTCACACACGCACGCACATAAACACACACAGGAACAAGTGGAGTTACAGTGCATCCCTGTATCTCTTTAATCCTTTTTCCACTCCCCCTCCGTTTCTTTTCACAGGACCTATCAACGCCATTCCTTACTGCTATTTATAGGAGATCACTGTCCCCTTGCCTGAGACTAGATCTGTGTGTGTGTGTGTGTGTGTGTGGAGTGGACTGTGAGATTCAGACATTTCTTTGTGGGGACATTTTGGCAGATCGTTACAACTTTAACTTTATGTGTGTGTGTTCCAGGTATTACTCCAGGTATTGTGGGGACATAATCTGTTGACACAGTCGCATTAGGTCAATAGTAGTTAAGTGATAAGTCAAGGTTAGGGTAAGTCTCCAAGAAAGTCATGTAAGTCGGTGCCACAAATTAAAAAGGACTTTTCAGGGTTAAGATCTGCTTTCAGGGTTAGGATTGGGCTTATGTTAGGTTAAAGGTTAGAGTTAGGGTAAGTGTTCTCACTAAGATATAAAAACAAGTTTGTTGTTGTCTTCCTTATGGGGTCAAAAAAAAGGTCTCATAACATATATGATTACATTTTAAGGGGACAGCATAGTGTATGATTAGGATGAGGTTAGTAAGTCAAAGTAATGTCCTCTGAAGTCATGGAAATGTGTGCGTGTGTGTGTGTGTGTGTGTGTGTGTGTGTTCTTGTACTTGCGGCATACTGAGGACCAGTGAGAGTTTTTAACCAACAAAGTGAGGTCATTTTTACGAAGTGAGGACATTTTGGCCATGCTATACTCAATTTGTAAAAAAAAAAAAAAAAATCTAATTTTGGACGACATAGTATAGTATGACGTCTTTGTCAAATTTTGGGAATTTTTTTTTCACATTTTGGACGACAAAGTATAGTGTGACGTTTTTGTAAAATTTTGGACGAAAATGTTTTTGTAAAATTTTTGGTCTAATTTAGGACGAACATTTTTTGGCCAAATTTTGGACGAAAAAAATGTTGGTCAAATTTTGGATGAAACATTTTTGGTCCATTTTTTTTCAAATTTTGGATGACATAGTATAGTATGACATTTTTGTCCAATTTTGGACGAAAAATTTTGGTCAAATTTTGGACCAAACATTTTTCGGTCAAATTTTGGACAAAACATTTTTGGTAAAATTTTGGTCAGATTTTGGACAAAAAAAATTTGGTCAAATTTTGGTCAAATTTTGCACAAAAAAATTTTGGTCAAATTTTGCACAAAAAAATTTTGGTCAAATTTTGCACAAAAAAATTTTGGTCAAATTTCGGACGAAAAATGTATGGTCAATTTTTTTTTTTAAATTTTGGATGACAGTATAGTATGACGTTTTTGTCAAATTTTGGACTAAAAATTTTGGGTCAATTTATTTTTCAAATACTTTTTCAACTTTTCGACTTAATTTTTTGTCCAATTTTAGACAAAAAAAAAAAAAAATGGTACTGCAACCAGTAGTTCTTTATAGATGTCGTTCATAAAGTACTGCACTGGGTTAGGGTTAGTGTTCTCACTAAGATATAAAAACAAGTTTGTTGTTGTCTTCCTTATGGGGGCAAAAAAAAGGTCTCATAACATAAATGATTATATTTTAAGGGGACAGCATAGTGCAGGGTTAGGATGAGGTTAGTAAGTCAAAGTAATGTCCTCTGAAGTCATGGAAATGTGTGTGTCTGTGTGTGTGTGTGTGTGCGGATGAATCAAACAATCAAATGTTTCATTCATCCCACCTGTCCATTTATTTCCAGTGCATGTGTTGCACGCGATCCACAACTGATTGGTGAAATATATTCCACGAAGGCCTGGGAACACATACAAGTCATCCCTGGAAAGTTGGAAAGTGTGTTTGTGTGTGTGTGCGTGCGTGTGTGTGTAGTGCTGTGAATGTGTTTGTGCATGCACATGCTATTCCTATTATAACCAACACGTGGTTGCGTGGCTACAGTGAGCAGGAGCCATGGAAGGCCACGATTAATTGATTTATGATTTATACAATTTGATTGCATCCTGTTTTGTGGAAACAGAGTAGGTGTTTGGAACTTTTTTTTAAAAAGTGCACTTTAAAGGCATACTAAAGTAATTAATTAGCCTTAACAGAGAAATTAGCTTAACTTAGCTGCTGAAAGTTGGAATCAGGTGATACTAAAGAGAAAATATGATTACTTTGTCCCAAAGTCTTTGCTGTTCCAGCAGAATACATACATTTCCATGAGGGGTCAGCAAGTAAGTTTTGCCTATAGGGCCAGTATTCTTCCTCAGCAATTGAATACGCTCACTGATCACTTTATTAGGTACAGCTGTTCTGCTGCTTTGTGAATGCACATCATGTGACAGCACCTCAGTGCATTCAGGCATGTAGACATGGTTGATAGGACCTGCTGAAGTACAAACCACAAACCGAGCATCAGAATGTGGAAGAAATGTGAGGCTTAATGGGTTGTTTTTTTTTTTTTACAGAGATTGATCCAAAAAGGAGAAACTATCCAGTGAACAGCAGCGTTTCTTTACGCAGCAACGCCTCGCTGATGCCAGAGGTCAGAGGGTAATGGACAGGACAGAGTTTTTTTGAAATGATAGAGAGGCAGCAGTCATTCGCAACAGCAACTCAAATGAACAACACGTTTTAATGCATGCAGGAGGCCATCTTATCTCTGAACACACACACAATTGAATGAAATCATTGAACAAATATTCCTGCTCTACTTTTTGTTTACAGGTTAGTTCAGAATGGATAGCTTTCAGTCAAACAGCATGTTTAGAGGGATTAAAATAACACTTTACATGGTTACATTTCAGCTTTATTGGGTTATAAATGAAGAAGAGACTTGACAAATATGTCAACTACATAAATGAACAGAGGTGGAAAGTAACGAAATACATTTACTCAAGTTACTGTATTGAATACTTTTTTTGTGTATTTTGTATTTTTTAAGTACAATTTAAAATCAGGATTTAGTTTTTTACTTGAGTACATATTGACTCAAGTACTTAGTTACTTTATAAATCCTATCCGTTACTGAGTAAAGCCCAATTTATACTTCTGCGTAAAGTAGGCCACATTATACTTCTCCGACTGCGTAATGCGTTATCCGACTGCGTCACCACGGAGACGCCTCGAGCCTTTATACTTCTGCGTCGTGGTGACGGACACGCGCTGCAATTTCCCGCCCGATCAGTAGGGGTCGCTGCGGAAGGTTGTTGTGCTTCAGGCTACAGTGAGCAATGGCGTCCGAGAGAGAAAGAGAGAGAAAGACTGTTGTTGTTGAAACAGTTGCCGTTTCTCACTTTTCTGTGTCACGGAACGCAGTTTTAAGATTAATTTGAGGCGAGAAATTGGCCATTTAGAGTCTAAACATGTGCTGTGTGAGAGAAGAAGTATAATGTGGCCTTAAAAGTAAAAAAATTCAGCACAATGAAGACCTACAGGGGGGAAGATATACACCAGAACCAGACCAATGATGATGTGATTAGCATCAGCACTGGTGCGTGAACATAGAGGGCGTGGCCAAAAGTGACGTAATATCATTTGGATTTCTGATCTTGTCATATTTCTACTACCCTCAAAGTAACTAAGTAACTTTTACTTAAAGGTGACATAGAGTGGTCCTGTTGCACATAAATGTTAGTTATGGAGGTCTACTTACATATATTTACTTGTTTTTATGGTCAAAAACCTCCTAGTTTCTGTAAACGAGCCGATAGAAATCCTCTTTTCTGACAGTGTTCTTCTGCTGCGAGATTTCAGAGTGAACTTTCACCCCCAGAAGACAGAGTCTTGTGATTGGCCAGTACTATCCAGCACATCCGTTCTCAGAAGCGCAGCGCCCCCCTCTGGAACGGCGGATGCACTGCTCCTCATTATCAAAACATTGTTTTAACAGTGTTTAAAAATAGCTTCTTCACGACTCCCCGCCACAGTCCCTTTGACGACCTTTGACCCGGAGTCAGACCCAGAGTAAGAAGACACTGTTGCTCGTGAAACACCTCCACAACGGACGTTATTCTTCTTCTGCGGTTCAATGTACGTAACCGGATGTGCCCGGACTAGTGCCCGGAGCAGGACGATCGGTTGTTCAGGAGAACCGCTGCTTACGTAACTATTACGGGATTTTCAGTGATCTCGTTGAGCCCCGAGATTACAATAAAACACAACGTTCTCAGCAATGGCTGAACTGTTTGTTTAGAACCTTCAGGGCTTCATAAACAAGGTAATGACGCAGATACACACCAAAAAAACAGTGTTAATAGGAACTTCCGGTCTAGTTCTGCTTTAAAGTACATTTCAAATGAACTACTTTTTACTTCTATTTGAGTACATTTTCAGATGGATACTTTTACTTCTACTTGAGTAATATTTCATCAAAGTATTGGTACTTTTACTTACAGTACAATATTTTAGTACTTTTTCCACCTCTGTAAATGAATGCATCATTGGGAAAACCTAATATATAAGGACCCAGAAATCAAGCGAATGACTCGGTAAACAGGACAGGGTGAATAACAAGTAGAGACTGGGCTTGTATTCTTATGTAGTTCAGTGAACTGTATTTTTTCTGTGGATGTGTGTGTTCAGCTGTGCAGCAACAGAGCGCAGGGAGGAGAGAGCAGAGGGGATCCATTGTAGGTCTTTGTGTGCCTCAGATTGCCCTCTTCTCTGGGAAAGTGGAAACTCAACACTCCTCTCCAGAGGTCTGGTTACCAGGTGAGAGAGGGGGAAGAGAAAGGGAAAGAAAAAAAAAAAACAGAGTGGGAGAGCTAGGCTGCATAGGTGTGGAGAGAGAGAGAATAGAGCACAAGTGTTTGGGCATGAGAGCTGGAGAGAGAGATGGAAACTGAGAGAAAGAGAGAGAGAGAGAGAGAGATCAAGAGATGAACACAGAGATCGCAGGAAACAGCCTGAGAAAGAATAAAAAAGAAAGAGTCTCAGATTTCAGGGTTTAAATCTCACCAGACAGGGAGAAAAAAAAAAAAAATGGTGTGACAAAGTGTGACAATCCTGGACTTTTCAAAATGTGTGACTATATGCTACGTTCACTCATCGCATTAAAGAAGTGACATGGAATTGAAGTGATATTATCAGTGTCACTTAAATATAACCACACACAGGACTTTGGCGGCGTCAACACATTGTAGCATAATAATAATAATAATAATAATAATAAAAATAATTATGCTAGTAAAAACAAAAATCACGGCTGTTGCTCTTTACCTCAAACAAACATGAGTCGAAACCACAGGAATTCTCCTGCAACTGAGTTATGACATAATGACCCCTCCTAGTGGACACTTTTGGCACTTTGTGTCTCATCTGAAATAAAACAGGCACAATTTATCTCAAAATGTACATTTATTTCTTCACTTTTGACATGTATGTATGTACACATGTGTATATACATATATACGTGTATATGTACGTGTGTATATATGTATTTTTTATATGTACTTTTATTTATTTATTTATACAGCCCTTTACAACAATCCTTTCGGTGATCCAAAGTGCTTTACAAGAAATAAATAAATAAAGAGGAAACAAATAAAAGTAATTAAAAACATTAAAAACAATAAAATAGTGCAAAATAAAATAAGATAGAATATATATATATATATATATATATATATATACAAACACCATGTTTGACCCTGAACACCGAAGTTGCCAAAGTACAAAATTGAGGTGACACTATCTAGAGAGAACTATCTTGATTTGATGTGTTGAGATGTGTTCAAATACACGTCCTTAAACTAAGATGAATGAGGAATAATGAAAATTGATGTAAGCGCACGTTTCTTTCCACACTGAACACCAAATCATCAGGTTAAAGGTTAAAGGTTAGGCACTGGGTTAGGGTAAGTGTTCTCACTAAGATATGAAAACAAGTTTGTTGTTGTCTTCCTTATGGGGGCAAACAAAAGGTCTCATAACATAAATGATTAAATTTTAAGGGGACAGCATATTGTAGGGTTAGGATGAGGTTAGGGTTAGGATGAGGTTAGGGTTAGGCCAGTAGTCATGGTTAAGGTTAGAATGAGACTCTTGGAAATGAATGTAAGTCAAAGTAACGTCCTCTGAAGTCTGTGTGTGTGTGTGTTCTTGTACTTGCGGTATACAGAGGACCAGTGAGGGTTTTTAACCAACAAGGTGAGGTCAGTTTTTACGAAGTGAGGACATTTTGGTCGGTCGTCACTTTGTTTTCATTGAAATCACTTCCTTAGGTTGCTATAACATGCTATACTCAATTTGTAAAAAAAAAAAAATATGTATATAGTAGAGTTTTATATAGTATTACGTTTTTTGTCAAATTTTGGACCAAAAGTAATTTTTATTTTTTTTCAACTTTTGGATGACAGTATAGTATGACGTTTTTGTCAAATTTTGGACCAAACATTTTGGGTCAAATTTTTTTTTCAAATTTTCTTTTCCAAAAATGTTTGGTCAACATTTTTTGTTTTTTAATTTGGTCGACAGAGTATAGTATGACGTTTTTGTCAAATTTTGGACCAAAAAAAAAAAAATTCCAAGATTTCCAGCCCTTTCTGCTCTGGGGCTCCACCTGCAGACATTTTATGGTACTGCAACCAGTAGTTCTTTGTAGATGTCGTTCATGAAGTAGATTTTTGTAATTGTGTTGATTTATAAAGTGGAAATGCTGGTCCTCAGTATGCAACAAGTAAAAGAATGTGTGTGTGTGTGTGTGTGTGTGTGAGAGAGCGAGAGAGAGGGAGAGAGAGAGAGAGAGAGAGAGGTTCACAGGAGTGACCATGTGTGTTTGACAGGAATGTTTCTCTCTTTCTCCCCGATATTGTCTGGAGTGGATTGTGGAGGCAGCAGTTCTGAGCAGCTGCTTCTGACACACACAGCTTAAACATTATATGTGTGTGTGTGTGTGTGTGTGTGTGTGTGTGTGTGTGTGTGTGTGTGTGTGTGTGTGTGTGTGTGTGTGTGTGTGTGTGTGTGTTCTTGTACTTGCGGCATACTGAGGACCAGTGAGGGTTTTTAACCAACAAGGTGAGGTCATTTTTACGGAGTGAGGACATTTTGGCCGGTCCTCACTTTGTTTTCATTGAAATCACTTCCTTAGGTTGTATATATATAACATGCTATACTCAATTTGTCAAAAAAAAAAAATTTAAACTTTGGACGACATAGTATAGTATGACGTTTTTGTCAAATTTTGGGTAAAAAAATTTTTTTTCAAATTTTGAACAACATAGCATAGTATGACATTTTTGGTCAACTTTTATTTTTAATTTTGGTCAACATAGTATAAGTATGATGTTTTTGTAAAAGTTTGTACCAAAAATTAAAGAAAAGAAAAAAAAAAAGAAAAAGTTTTCCAGCCCTTTTTGCTCTGGGGCTCCACCTGCAGACATTTTATGGTACTGCAACCAGAAGTTCTTTATAGATGTCATTCATGAAGTAGATATTTGTAATTGTGTTGATTTATAAAGTGGAAATGCTGGTCCTCACTTTGTACAAGAGTATGTGTGTGTGTGTGTGTGTGTGTGTGTGTGTGTGTGTGTGTGTGTGTGTGTGTGTGTGTGTGTGTGTGTGTGTGTGTGTGTGTGTGTGTGTGCGTGTGTGTATTCTGAGTGGGTGGTAGGACACTTTTGAAAATTGCTAAGAGGATACTTAGCATCTAAAAACCATTTGTTCTGTTTTGGAGACAAACGTCACACATTAGAATGACGAGTCCTTCAAATCATTCTGTCCACAATTAAAAAGGTATTAATTAGCTATTTTTTCAAATTTGTCAAATTGATATGGACCTTGTTTAAAGGCCCATAAAGGTGTGCATTTAGGATGGTTTGTTGGCAGAAATTGTACACACTTAAAATCATTATTATTTTAAAGCTGCAGTGTGTAACTTTAGGCGATTGTTTTTTTTCACGCTTTTATCATTCAGCCTCAACTACTGCTTATCCTCCACACGAAGGTCGCGGTCGGGTCGATGTTACGTCGGTATAATGGAAAAGCCTCAATACAGAGAGGTGCGACCGTTCACACGCACGGTCAATTCAGGTTTGCACGTTGTGGTTTGTGGAAGGAAACGGGATCACGCAAGCGAAAACCCACATGTTCTCCAGCACACGTGGAGAACATGCTACACAAAATGGCCCTCGGTTGCACCTGCAACATTCTTACTGTGAGGCAACAGTGCTGGCCACTATGCCGTCATGTGGCCCTGAACAAAAAACAAGGTAACATCATTTATATGCTGCGTCCATCATCTGTAAACAGTGCTCTGTCAAGAGAAACTATCAGACCTGGGGCCAGGTTCAGTGAAAACTCTGAGTCTGTTAACCCTGAAATGAGGGAAACTCGGAGTTTTCCGTTTCACAAAGGGAGGTAAGTCAAACCAGAGAAAGAGGAGTAACTCTAGCCTGTTTCACAGAGAGAGGTAACTTAAGCTCTCGGTCAGTTACCATGGTAACATGCTCTTTGAAACTAACCTGAGTTTCTCTCTGTCTCCGCCCTCTTTCAGACACACACGGTATTTGATTTCCTCATTCATTCATTCAGTCAGCAGAGTTTTGGCGTAGTATAGTTCTGCGTCTGTTCTGCGTTTACATTAGAAGTTATATTAGGTGGAGACTATTTTCACTACCATGTCCTTTTGACAGTGATCCTGTGGATGAAGGTGCAGCATTACTGCACAGAGAATTAAATATTCGTCAGGAGATGATTATCAGACCGCGCATAGATTTCCAGACACTTCTCTTCGGAACCGTTTCACGTCACAGTCCATCATTTACATACACAACCTAATCTGTCCTTACATTTCCAACATAACCAACTAAAGTCATGCTCTCACATAACAGCAGATATTGTGTGTTGCGCTGCGTCTTTTTGCAAATGGGAGTTTTTTTATACAACGTCATAGATGCAGAGTCATTTATGTGTGAAAACATCATTATGTTGGTGATAAAACAACTGTACAGTCAAACAGCCACTTCATATTTACTTTATGTAAAACATGATCAAAATGAGGTTAATCTCATGAGATTATACCGAGGTTTTACCTGTTTGAACAATGTTTTTATGTTTCATATTAAACTGCTGCAAAGTGCGCTTCTCCCCCGCGGGATTACACCTAAATAAATAAATTAATAATCTACAACTCAAGCAGTTTCCACCTGTAATATTATTGTGATTGCAAAAGGACGACATTTAAACTTACGCATTGACCCGAGCAACAATGTTCTCCCTCTCTTTTGCTGCTGTTACACTTCCTTCTAAAAACAACGTCGCCCTCCGCTTCCCCGTTGTCATGGTGACTCGTCGAAACGGGGCTCCATTGATGCTGTCTTTTTATACTTGTGGTGCACGCGCTTAACTTCAGGTGAAACTACTCCGAGTTGATCAAACTAACTCAAATCAGCTGTTCTGAAACCGAAAAACTCAGAGTTTCCTATCTCAGAGTAGATCAACTCAGAGTTCAGGGTTAGACTCAGAGTTTGTTGAACCTGCTTTGTGAAACGGGCCCTGACTGAAAGAGTGTTTGCGTATACAGCAGCAGCAGCACAGGGGCGAGAGGGGACCAGAAGCATTTATCCCACCAAACTGCTGAAAAAACGGGGTTTTTTTGAGCAGAATATTTCACTTGTAAACATTTTCATAGGCATTACTTTGTGTTTTCAGTGAAACTCAACAAATCACTTCCAGGGAAAACGGCAAGCGACACAAGCAAGTGCTAAACATCATGAGAAACAAAGAGAGGATCCTGTGGAGCTGATTGGTTTTGGCTGTAACAAACATTTGTTCATATTAAAAAGTTACCCAGTGCAATTTTTTTTTAAATAAAAAATGTTAGCTATAGCCTCAGAATAATCCCTTCCTATGTACTTTAGGCCAGGGCCTTTCTTTACTGAGGCAGCCATCTTACATGAGTTTCTTCATCATTCTGAACTAACGAACCAGAGCATTTTGACAATGGAAGGTTGGAAGTCAGAGCTACGGGAGTCTCCTCTGAGTCCACTGTGTTTCAGACGCAAATGTATCCCGGGCAGTTGATAACAACCTCTACACTGTATTTTTTAAGTGTCCGTCACTCCGTCAAGGGACAACGGAGACGGCAAGAGCTGCGATTGGTCCTCAGGACAGGCCGAGCTAAGCTGCTCTGTGCCGGCTCACAGTGAGCAGCGAGCGTCCACAGAGGGCGGAGCTGAACACCGCCGACTTCGTCGCTGCCGAACTATAAATACGTCATATCTTAACACACACAGCACATGTTTAGACTCTAAATGGCCAATTTCTCGCCTCAAATTATCTTAAATCTGCGTTCCGGGACACAGAAAAGTGACAAACGGCCACTGTTTCAACAACAACAGTCTTTCTCCCTCGGACGCCATTGCTCACTGTAGCCAAAAGCACAACTACCTTGCGCAGCGACCCCTACTGATCGGGCAGGAAATTGCAGCGCGTGTCCGTCACCACGACGCAGAAGTATGAAGGCTCGAGTGGTCTACGTGGTGACGCAGACGGATAACGCATTACGCAGTCGGAGAAGTATAATGTGGCCTTCATTCTCCCTGATGCACTTGGTGAAGTTAGGGAGTGAGTGAAGGACACGTTTGTTTGTTTACAATCTCCAGCCTCATTATTAGATTGAACACATTTTGACATACTGGACCTTTACTATGAAATACAACCCCTGAAAATGACAGCGATGCAAAACGGCAATTCATCTTTAGGTACATAAATAACTCGGGGGTGCACTTGCATGTATGAGTTGAATGGACTGTATGCATGTGTGTGTTTGTATGTATATCCACGTCTTGGGCGAGTGTGTGCTGGCAGCAAACATCACTACTGTCCTCCGTTATAAGCATAGTCTGCCTTGTTGTGCATGACCAGTCTGTTGTCGACGAAGTAGAAGCTGTCTGAACGGGTCTCGTACGGACACTCCACCATCTGACGGACTGAAAGACACACAGCATGCAGCAGCAGGTCAGTCACTGAAACACACCTGTTTGATTTCACAGTTTTAATAAAAGAGTAAATGGTTGGAAAACTTAAAGATATGAGAAAATCACAGCTCCGGGAAGTTGGACCCCCACCCCCAATAAAACCATTTCAAAATACTTGTAATCGTTTGTACTTCGTTTGTGCTGCAAACATTTTAGTTTGTGCTTTTTTAGTTTTTGAGATATTAACATGTTTATATCCAGCCCCCCATATTGTCCAAATGAGCTGAAAATGGTCTGGTTTGTTTGTGCTTCGTTTG
Organism: Microchirus variegatus; assembly: GCF_963457635.1. Taxonomy (NCBI): domain Eukaryota; kingdom Metazoa; phylum Chordata; class Actinopteri; order Pleuronectiformes; family Soleidae; genus Microchirus; species Microchirus variegatus. The sequence goes on from NC_139805.1 coordinate 2,266,127, forward strand.
TGCTGGTTTGTGCTGCAAACATTTTCGTTTGTGCTGCTTTAGTTTTTGAGATATTAAACATTATTGCAAAATGGGGCGCGTGTGCCCGCGCCGTACTGAGCGAGCCTCTTCGTCAAAGTGTTGACTTCCAGGATTTGGGGGCGGTGTGTGGCGGTGGCTGTGGCCGGGACAGGGGCCCCCCGGGCCGGGTGGACCTCCGGGGAAGTCCCGGTGCGGAGCCTGGAGGTCCAAAAAATTAAAACCCCAGAAAACGGTTAATATTAACCCCAGTAATGTAAAGTAAAGTAGCACAAACTAAGCAAGAACAAATGAGACCATTTTCAGCTGATTTGGACGATATGGGGGGCTGCGTGACAATATAGATATATTAATATCTCAAAAACTAAAGCAGCACAAACGAAACTTTTTGCAGCACAAACCAGCACAAACGAAGCACAAACAAATGAGACCATTTTCAGCTCATTTGGACAAATCTGGCTGGTTCTGCTTCATCCTCCTCTACCACACCTACCAAGTGGTGAAGAGGCTCGCTCAGTACGGCGCTAATGTTTAATATCTCAAAAACTAAAGCAGCACAAACGAAAATTTTTGCAGCACAAACCAGCACAAACGAAGCACAAACAAACAAGACCATTTTCAGCTCATTTGGACGATATGGGGGGCTGGATATAAACATGTTAATATCTCAAAAACTAAAAAAGCACAAACGAAAATTTTTGCAGCACAAACCTGCACAAACGAAGCACAAACGAATACAAGTATTTTGAAATGGTTTTATTGGGGGTTGGGGGCCAACTTCACGGAACTGAAAAACACTTCTAATAGTAACACCTAAAATAACTGAGTTCATTCGAATTTAAGTGAGCACGTTCTTCATATAGTTTATGTAGGTGAAATGAAGTTTGCTAACTCTTTTGTGTGGAATCTCCTTGAAAGCAGACAGGAGGATTTTGAATTGGATTCTTAAAATTAACTGGGACCCAGTGGAGTTGTTGTAGGATGGGGGTGATGTGGAATTGTGTTGTATCAGCGTTCAGTTTGATCGGAAGAGAACCAGGAATTCAGTCCATTGAGACAGTTGGTAGAGGCCGAGACCAAGAGCTGGATGTAATCCTCACAGTAGGGACAGTGTATGTGGGAGGAGGTCAATGATGAAAAGAAGGGGCCCCGGGGCTGAGCCTTGGGGCACACCAGTGTTAAGAGGCCAATGATGTAAGCTGGATGAACCGAGTGCAGCCTGAGAGGTAAGATTTAAAGCAGTTTAGAGGCGTATGAGAAATGGAGATGAGTCTATTGAGTCCATACAGTCTAATCTAAGAATTCTAAGATAATATAATATCTATCAAATATAAGAATGTTTTATCCTTCTGACATCAACCTGCTGCAACTGGCTCTATTTATTCCAGCATTCACTCTGGTTATAGTGTTGTTTTTATTTGTTCCTTTTCAAGTTTTTAGTCGTTGTTATCTATTTAATAGATTTAATTGAACTTGTTTTAAAGTATTTCAATCAATCAATCAATCTTTATTTGTATAGCCCACAGTTTACAAAACATAGTTTGTCTCACAGGACTTCACAGGGTTGGTAACATCCTCTGTCCTTAGACCTTCGACCAGGTTAAGGAAAAACTACCAGGGAAAAAACCCTTATAACAGGGAAAAAAGGTAGAAACCTTAGGGAGAACCACAGGTGAGGGATCCACTCTCTGGACGGACAGACGTGCAGTAGATGTTACCCAAAACATACAATACACAATGACAAAGACTAACAAATATTTGGCACTGTGGATACGTAATTATCCTTTGGTAAGTAACAAAGTTTGCTGTATTTATATGTATCTGTAAACTTAAATACAGCATAATGTAAAGAAAATTGGGACAATCATGAGGATGATTTGCAGAATTTCCTCAAACCTTTTTATATATATGTATATTTATGTGTATATATTTCAAATATCACACATAAATGATGCACAGATTTGCTCTGGCCCCTATGTGCTGTGGTTTATTGTCTATTTTCTTCTAAATTGGCATTAGGTTATTTTAAAAAAGACCTCGCCATTAACTCCTCAGGAAAATGTTATAATTCAATTCTATTTTTTTAACTTTCTTTGCAACCAATGAAATCGCCCCCTAGTGGCTATCCAAGATATTATTACAGGGTTCCTATACCATGGTTGACATCAAATTCAAGGACTTTTCAAGGACTTTCCAGTACCAATTCCTCAAATTCAAGGTGCCGAATGTACACGCTGCTTCGCCCGTGACGTCCACTTTTATTGATTTTATTGATTTGCGACACATCTCCTGGATTTAGTGAGCCGGGGATCTTGGAATTTTCATTTCAATCACGATGATCTCTCTTGCTCAACGTTTTTGTTATTGTTCTGCACGGGATATCACATCAACAGAGGAGAGAGACAGTGGACAGTGTCCACAACACCACTAGTAATTATGTCTCATCATTTGTTGACGATGAAAAGGTAGTTACATTTACCAAAATATCAACTCAACCTCATTATTGCACGAAAGTCAAGCACTTTCAAATACCCACGTCTATTTAGGGTGTTTTTCAAAAACCTTCAAGGGTCTTGAATATTTTTTTTTTTTTTCGATTTCAGGAAACTTTTCAAGGTTATTATTTCCTAGTTGGCCTCAACCGATAAACACTTTTTTTATATATATATGCAGTCTGTGATAATAACATTCAAGTCATTTGACTCAGTTTCATACATGAAAACATGACTCACCGAGACTGTCAGACAGCTGAGGGAACTCGTAGATGTGCTCACAGGTGTTGCGGCTGTTTGGAATGCAGAAGCCAAAGTCAAAGTCAAAGCTCTTTAGCAGGTGATCGCGAAAGTAATGTCTCTCGATCATGCGGAAATTGTTCAGAGGCCTGTTCCCCACTGTGAATTCCACCCTGAGTGACACAGAGAGAAACCACAACACAAGTCTTTGGTGAATATTAATGTTATTATTATTACACACAGTGAGGGCACACAGGTAAAACAAAAATGTTTTCCGTGAGCGTGTGAAGCCGACAAGAGGACAATGCTGCGATTGTCTTCATTGTTTGTTTACGGAACAGGTGAGTGTGTTTCTGTCAGCTGTGTGTTGGTGTTTAAGGCGTGAGTCACTCACGTCGCTCCCACGGTCCTCAGGCGCAGGAAGGCCGGGGTGAACTGGTAGCGTACGAAGCGGCCTGTGCTGGAGTCAGACTCTCTGTTCTCCTCGTCGTCATCCTCTGAGAGACAGAACAGAGGGAACGAGATATTTCACATCGTTCGTGCGGAGGCCTGTCTGCGATCGCAACGACCAGTGCTGCTGTTTCACTTCGATAGAAAATATAACACAGGATAATAATTGTAATAAACATCGAAGGCAACGCAGAAAAACGCTTTGGAATCTTACCTGAGTGACAAAGACGTTCAGATTGAAATGGATCTGTAATAATCCAATCAGAATCACATTTAAAACGAAGTGGATATGTCACATCAATTCAGCAGAATTCAGCACGAGTGGGAGAGAAGTAGGGAAAGAAAACATCCGGTTTACTTTTTAGAATAAAGCCAAATTTATACTTCTGCGTAAAGTGCTCTGCGTAGGTTACGCAGAAGTATAAATTGGGCTTTATTCTAAAAAGTAAACCGGATGTTTTCTTTTTTGCGTCGAAGCCTGTCGAAGAGCCTCTGCGTCGTCTCCGACTGCACAAAGTATTTTTTAAGTGTCCGTCACTCCGTCAAGGGACAACAGAGACGGCAATAGCTGCAATTGGTCCTCAGGACAGGCCGAGCGAAGCTGCTCTGTGCCGGCTCACAGTGAGCACCGAGCGTCCACAGTCGCGGAGCTGATCCCCGCCGATAACGCCGCTGCCAAACTATAAATACGTCATATCTTAACACACACGGCACATGTTTAGACTCTAAATGGCCAATTTCTCGCCTCAAATTATCTTAAAACTGCGTTCTGTGACACAGAAAAGTGAGAAACGGCCACTGTTTCAACAACAACAGTCTTTCTCTCTCTTTCTCTCTCGGACGCCATTGCTCACTCTAGCCTGAAGCAGAACAACCTTGCGCAGCGACCCCTACTGATCGGGCGGGAAATTGCAGCGCGTGTCCGTGGTGACGCAGTGGGATAACGCATACGCAGTCTGAGAAGTATAATGTGGCCTTTAAACATCCCGTGTTGATGCAAGCAGTGTCAGTTAGCGGAGCTGTGCAGAGAAGAGAGCAGCGCATCCGTTCTGCAAATGGTGTTGCTATAATCGCTTTACTTGCGCTGTGTACTTCTTCTGGTTTGCCTACTCAGATGTGCACCATGGAAATGTTTAATTTGTGAAACAGGCACACATTTCTGTCATCCATTTTCTGATTTGGGCTGCAGTCTAAACATGGCCCTAATTGACATTTATTTATATTTAGTTACCGTTACCTGCATGTGGGGGTTTGGCGATCTCAAAGAGGACAGTTCCAGTCTCCAGGTCTCTGATCTTAAAGCGCACAAAGTCGATGTTGTAAACGTTGGCCTCGGGTTTACAGAGATAACCTGCAGCAATGACAAGCACACGCACAAGAGCAGTTAGAGGATAATGTGTAGTTAATGTGTACACAAACACAAACATGCTGCTCTGACACATGCACAAGCAGAACTCCCACTTCAATGACGCAGACACCGGCTTATGTTTACAGAATAAGATAAAGCTTTAATGATCGGTGTGCGCTGTGTAGTACAGGAAAAGTATACCTGACAACAAGGTACTGTTGGAATGTAAACAATGGTCATAGGTTTGTTTTTGTCTTGTTTTTTTTAAAGTACATACACAGTGTAAAGAAACAGTTTAAATATCTCATAGGAAAATGAAGATAATTGGCTCTTTATTTCCTTTCTCTAACTTATTTTGCAGCTATAAAGTATATTTATTATTTTTAAAGTATATAATTATACTTTATATACACACATATATGTGTAATTTATGTTTTGTATTTATTTACATGCAGGTCTGTGTCAGTCACGGCTGCTCTCTGAGAGGTTGACAAAACATTCATTCAAATAAAAACAATAAAATCTAGATCCACGATGCCATTAATGTGAGTGTGTGTTTGTTATGTCAGATGTGGAAATGTGCAAATAACAAATAACAGATGTAAGGTATATTTAGGACTCTCAATGTAAATGCACTTACTGGCCACATTATTAGGTACACACCGATCAGCGTGTGTCTGATCAGCCAATCACATGGCAACAAATGTTAAACAACAATCGAAAATATGTTAGTCGAATAATCATAAAGAAATGGCAAGATTCATCTCTTTTTATATTCTTTTTTTTTTTTTTTTTTTTAAATAATAATAATAACATATATACATGATATGTATCGTTGACTGTATGTAGTGTACATTTACATCTGTCATTTATACTATTTCATAATGATCTCTGTTTTAAATCATATAACCGGAAGTCATTTGCTGTGTGTGTTACGTCATATGAAGAGATGATGTATTCTGCATTAACACATTAAGGTCAGATTTTTTTTTTTTTTAATTTTAGCTCGAGCAGCGGCACAGGATCAGCATCCCACGGGTAAGAACGTCACTCAAACCTCGCGTGGCCATCCGCAGTCCTAACACGTCCTCCGGTGCGATGTCTCCACTCTGTGTCCGCAGGTCGTCCTCCGTCACGGGCCTGCTGTCCACCTGGCTCCTCCGGGACTTGAGCCTCTTCAGAACCCCTCCGCCGGGCTTACGGTCCCGCGGAGGAGCCGCAGTGCCGGAGACGTCCTCAGCAACAGGCGCGTCGCTGCGGGCTTTGGCTCCGCTCATCTTCCACCGTGGCGCGGCTCCGCTCTCGCCTCAGGTTTGGAGGTATCTCCCCAACCCTCCGTTTCCCGCTTCCCCGTGGCGAAAGCGCCGAGAATAGAAGCGAAGATGGCGTCGTTAGACGTCGAGTGTCGTCGGAGAGTCGAGATAAGTGTGGGTGAACGGTCAAGCGCGAGTTTTTGTAAACACATGCTGTACAGTTGCCATGACAACTCGTGCGCCAGAGGAGAAGGTGCGAGGAGGTACTGAAGGATGTCCACCAGAGGGAGACAGACAGTGTGTGTGTGTGTGTGTGTGTGTGTGTGTGTGTGTGTGTGTGTGTGTGTGTGTGTGTGTGTGTGTGTGTGTGTGTGTGTGTGTGTGTGTGTGTGTGTGTGTTCTTGTACTTGCAGCATACTGAGGACCAGTGAGGGTTTTAAACCAACAAATTTCTTTTTTCAAATTTTGGACCAAACTTCTTTTTGTCAAATTTTGGACCAAATTTCTTTTTTCAAATTTTGGACCAAAAATTTTGGGTCAAATTTTTTTTTCAAATTTTGGGTCAAATTTTTTTTTCAAAATTTGGGTCAACATTTTTTTCAAAATTTGGGTCAACATTTTTTTCAAAATTTGGGTCAACATTTTTTTCAAAATTTGGGTCAACATTTTTTTCAAAATTTGGGTCAACATTTTTGTTCAAATTTTGGGTCAAATTCTTTTTTTAAATTTTGGGTCAAATTTTTTTTTCAAATTTTGGAAGACATAGTATAGTATGACGTTTTTGTTAAATGTTGGACCAAAAATTTAAAAAACAAAATAAAATCGAAAAAGTTTTTCAGCCCTTTTTGCTCTGGGGCTCCACCTGCAGACATTTTATGGTACTGCAACCAGTAGTTCTTTGTAGATGTCATTCATGAAGTAGATATTTGTAATTGTGTTGATTTATAAAGTGGAAATGCTGGTCCTCAGTATGCAGCAAGTACAAGAATGTGTGTGTGAGTGTGTGTGTGTGTGTGTGTGTGTGTGTGTGTGTGTGTGTGTGTGTGCGTGTGTGTGTGTGAGTGTGTTTTCTTGTACTTGCGGCATACTGAGGACCAGTGAGGGTTTTTAACCAACAAAGTGAGGTCATTTTTACAGAGTGAGGACATTTTGGTCGGTCCTCACTTTGTTTTCATTGAAATCACTTCCTTAGGTTGCTATCACATGCTATACTCAATTTTTCAAAAAAAAAAAAATCACATTTGGACGACATAGTATAGTATGACGTTTTATCAAAGGTCCAAAATTTAAAAAAATAATTTGACCACCTTTTGTGAATTTCACCAACATTTTTGGTCAAATTTTTCTTTTTAAATCTTGGACGACATAGTATAGTATGACGTTTTTGTCGAATTTTGGACCAAAAATTTTGGGTCAATTTTTTTTTTTTCAAATTTTGGGTCAATTTTTTTTTTACATTTTGGACGACATAGTATAGTATGACGTTTTTGTAAAATTTTAGACCAAAAGTTAAAAAAAATCGAAAAAGTTTTCCAGCACTTTTTGCTCTGGGGCTCCACCTGCAGATATTTCATGGTACTGCAACCAGTAGTTCTATATAGATGTCATTCATGAAGTAGATATTTGTAATTGTGTTGATTTATAAAGTGGAAATGCTGGTCCTCACTTTGTCAGCAACCCAGTCCTCAGTATGCAGCAAGTACAAGAATGTGTGTGTGTGTGTGTGTGTGTGTACCCTATACTTATTTTCTAAACGCTCAATTTCCACATTGTAGACAATAACGTTGTACTTATACTGTTATTCTTACTCTCCAAACTTTTCAGTTAAATTGTCCTTTTTCAAAAATGATTTGTCAGCGTTATGTTGTGTTTTCATACTACTATGTTACAACAAAGTTAACTTAATCTAGAACCATATAATTCCATTATATTACTTATAATACTTACCTGTGTAAAACACACACACACAGATAGTTTAACAGACGTGTTGCTCTTTGGGCTGAACACTGAAGAGACGCATTTGTTATGTAAATGATTTTTTTTTCCACAGTAAGAGCTGCAGAACTTCTTCCTCTAGAGAAGATGACGCCTCAGGTCGAGTCAGCCTTTTCCACAATACAGGGAGAGCCGCTCGGATTTAATTCCTTTTCACTGTGGGTAAAGTGTCTCAGTCAGAACCTGTTTATCCGGTCAACAGAACAGCGCACTGCACATGAAGGTACAATGTGTTCACAGACAACATCCGGTCAAAATCTTCAAAATAAAAGCCCAGTGTCGCGCTGATTTAAAGCTATAATAGGTAACTTGTTTGTGACAGCACGTTTATGATTTTTAACATCAGCAAACGGGAACAACCTTGTCCGAGGGCTCAATTTGTCCCAGCTGACTACGTGAGTGTTGGTGTGAAAACTTATGGTGCTTTTCCACTCTCTTTAGAGATTTCATTGATGGGAGTGAAAAAAAAAAAATTTCTTGAATCGTAAAATAAAAAAAAGGAGAAAACAAAATCTATTTTTGCTTGAAGAAACAAAGCAGATCGTTCTTGTCTGTGACTTGCTGTGCTCATACAGCGCTTCTCTGTGTGTGTTTGTGTGTCCAACGCTCTGCTCATGGTAAATACACAATCTCTGAACATCACTTGTCCAGCAGAATTGTGCATTTCCTTCTCATAAAATATCTAGTTTTATGACAGGAATTTGCCGTTAGTTGCTTTAAAAAAAAAGAAAATAAAGTCGCCGGGGGTCTCTGAAGTCGATATATATGCACACGGAAACGGCACAAAATGATTTATCTTTCTTTCCTCTGGCTCGTTTCACTCTTTCTCTGTTTCTGTTATTATATCTGTGTAATATATAGTATAATAATCTGTAAATATTATGTCCTCTCTGTTTTTGGTGTAACGTTACAATGCAACTTACAGTGCTGGCATATGTACTACAGCGTTGTGAGTGGTTTCAGTGTGTTCCGTGTGGACAGAGATATGACTTGTAAAGCAGTTCTTTTTTACTGTCTCAGGCCACGTCCAGACGGAATAGACACCAAACGTAAACAATCTTTTTCTTTGGCGTTTTCAAAAAAAAGTTCTCCGTAAAGACAGCGTTGTTTCAGGAAATATCTCTGTCCACACGGAAACAGTGCTGTCTTTTTTCTACAATAGGTTATTTCACATTTTAACATACTTTAATGGTTTAGTGAAGTCTGTACTACATCAGGTCAATACACAACGGTATTAATTTGCTATAAACATATTATAATAAGATTACAAACTTATTTAGGGACGAAACATGCTATTCTTAATATAAATAAGATTAATAATTATGTATTGTATGAATAATTCTGTTTTGGACACACAATAAACAAGGGAACATGGGAACAGGGAAAGGGTTAATAGTAACAGGTTTGACAGTAACAGGTTTGACGGTAACATATTTGACGATTTATGCTGTTTTGCAGCCATTACTAACCATGTGGTTCACACCATGACATCACATGATGTGCATTCTAGACCTGCTCATATGATTGTTTATATGTACATTTTAATTTAACATTTTTAACTTTTTAATACATGATATTATGGTAACGCATTTTGACACACTATGTCTGTCCCCACTATGTCTGTCCCCACTATGTCTGTCCCCACTATGTCCGTCCCCTTCAGTCAAACTAAACACAACTCAATAAATCTCTGTTTGGCAGCGTCTTGATAAAACGCAGATGATGTCACATCCTGAAAATGATGTCACTTCTGGGATAGTGCATTGTCCCGGGGGGCGTGTTTATCCAAAGTAACGCATTTGACGTAACACATAGGGACAGCTATAAAAAAAAAATGTTTTTCAATATTCCAAAAAGGTTAAGAATAACAAAAGAAGTGTCATATGTTAACTAACAAATGAGGCTTTTCGTAAATTAAAATGTTTTTAGATAATTTGATTTTATCCCCGCTTAAAGCCCGTTGCAAAAGACGAAATGTAACCGAGGGACAGCCATTTTTGCCAGTATACAATACATAAATCTTTAAATACTTTGAAAGTATCAATGTATGAATATTTAATGAATATATTTAAAATGAAGATTATTTGTTTACAATATCATGCCAACAAAAAAAATTAATATTTTGATGTTAATACAGATTATATGGATAAGTTTTGTGTGAGGGACGCTAAAATGGCACGTTCGCGTAGAATGACCCATATTAAAGGGTGAATTCCAATTCCTTGCTTAATCCTCAATCTTAACCCTCAATCTCAAAAATGTTCTCCCTCTAGTGCAAGTTCTGTCCTGATTCTCAGAAAAATTAAGTTGAGGGTCAAGTTTAAGGGCTGTATCGCCCTCAATATTGAGATTTTCCGAGACCACCCTTGGGAGCAAGGGCTACCCAGAATGCATTGTGTGTTTTCACATGAGAAAGATGGCGTCGAAAGCAGCGAAGCGAGTGCGATACAAATGAAGTATTTTCTTTGTTAATAGAGATATAAAAATGATGAAAATCATTGTATTATCTTAGTTTAGGCCCATATTATGGATTACTGACGTCATTGTTGCGTAACATTTATTTTTATTTTACGATCTTTTGTCAATAGTCGGCCGGTGCGGACACGCGATGGTTTGCTATGGTTTACTTTTCAATAAGTCGTGGTGTGTGGTAACTGTCAGCTGAATAGTTGTATGAGTATCATCTTATAACTAACTGACAACCTAATAACTTGACTGACAAACTGATCGTAATAAATAATCGTGACGTAAATGTGTTCTTCTTCTTTTTTGGAGTTGACAGACTGGACGCAGCTTTCGCGTTATTCTGCCCCCTACAGTCTGAAGACGTATCTGCGTTTAAGGGGTGTCCCATTTCTAAGTGACAAAATAACCCTCAACACTTGGTTTTGAGGGACAGTTAAGATTAAGGGTTGAGATAGAGGGTTAAGATAGGAATTGGAATTGGAATTGGAATTGGAAGTGTGCACTTCACAGTGGTTGTGTTGGTTTTATTGTGAACTCAGCACTGCGCACTTCCGGTGTCATCGTGTGTGTGTGTGTGTGTGTGTGTGGGTAACTTGATCTCGTGAGAGTGGAGCAGCAGACCTGAGGCGACTGTCAGAGCGGAGGCGCAGAGGGAGTGTGACGCTGCTGCCGCTGCTGCTGCTGCTGCTGCCGCTGGGTGGAGGAGAGGGAGCGGCCTCTTGTTGTGTGTGAATGAGTTTTAAGAAGAAAAAAAAGAGAGAGAGAGATACAGAGAGACAGAGAGAGAGAGAGAGAGAGAGAGAGAGAGAGAGAGAGAGAGAGCCACTGTGCGTCGACAGCGCCGCGGACAAACAGGAGAAAGTGTTTTCTTTTGGAACTTCTTCCCGCTTCCTTCAACCTGTATGACTGCGCGAGGACAACAGGTAAACACAATAACGATAATACAAATGATAATAATAATAACACAACAAACACTGTTGCACTGATAGCATATGGTTGTAAAGCTGAACGTCAGAGCAGGTGCATCGTCTCATCGTCTTTAGGAAATGTGTTTCCCTTCATGATCTACATGTGTCCATTTACACTTAAGTGGAAACATGACGTTACATTGATGAGTTCTGTTGCTGCTGCTGCTGCTGCTGCTGGTTCAATGACTGCGAGTTCATTATCGACGCGTTTATTAGTTACTTATTAACAACAACTAGTAGTGAAACAGTTAGAAGAGTTAGAAAATAACGAGTCGTGTTACTGTAATAAGGAAGTATGTTTTCTTTGAAGTGTTGTACTTAGCTTACCTTTTTTTATTAGCTACGTTTGTCCTTGACAGAATATAAGAATCGTGGTTTTAATCGATTGCTAAATGAATCGTTAAACTATTCTCTCTGATTTTTTTAGCTAATTAAAGGGACACTATGTAGTATTTATGGGTTTATATGACCCAAAATCCACTTTTTTATACATATTATGTGCTCCTGCATTGTCTAGTCGCTGTATAATAGTTTTTGTTTCATTTTCGTAGTGTTTCAAAAAGTCATGTTAAATAACATGGTCGCGGGCCGCGGTTGCATAGCCACTGTTAGCAGCGAGACGCCATGTTTCTACCGGAGCCTGTAAGGACAAACGCGAGAGAACAAATCAAGCGTCTCTTTACTTGTAGCGGAAGTCCCGCCTCCTCTCTCTCCGCTTCGTCGCGGTAGCTCCGCCCTCTCCCTCGCCTCACGAACCTCATCTGCTGACACGGAGAAAGACGACGAGGACGACATTTGACCGGCTGAGGACACCGTAGCGCTCAGGGAAGGGAGGGGGTGAGCAGAGGAGCAGTTCTTTGTTGTAAATTTCAGCCTCTCCTCTAGATGGCACTATAAACTACTTACTTCACCTTAAAATGTGAATAATATTTTCTCCTTATGACAACTTAATCATTAGAGTTGATTCATTTTGTTTTCTGGACAAAACAAGGCATTTGAAAATATCATTATTCCAACGTCTGGGAAACACTAATCAATATTATAATCTGGACCAAAAAACCAATAATCGACAGATTAATCACTTATGAAATTGATAGTTAGTTCAGCCTTACTTGAATCTGATCCTATTAAATATCAGGGTCCTGTAGCTGTAGTTCAACTGTTCATATTTATTCACTATCAGTCGAGTGTCATTTCTCTCTATTCTTGGGATGGATTTGATTTCATGTTACGTCAATATTCGATAGTTCACGTTCATAATAACTATTTGTTACTAAGTCAACGTCAAATCATTTTTGGTTTGTGGACAAAACGTGACATTTGAGAACAACATATATATTGAGGTTTGGGAACGCCAATCAACATGAACCAAACTAACTTTAATGTCTTTTGATGATGTGTGATGTGTTAAAAACTGCACACAATTCTGCAGATTGAAGTTTGATAAATCCCCCGTAACCTGATCCAGTCTCTAGGAATCTGCTTTACACCATTACATTTCAAAATAAAGGTGTTATAGGATGGTCAGGGTTTTTAATTTGTTATTACAAGGGCAACAGTAGCTCAGTGGTGCACTTGTCTTAACTCAAAGGTTGTGGGTTTGATTCCTGGCTCGTCTTCATGCCAATGTGCGCTTGGGCAAGATATTTAACCCCTATGTTTCTCTGACGGCTATGTGAATGGGTATGGAACAGGGGTCTGCAACCTTTAGGATGAAAAGAGCCATTTTTGTCGTCTCTCCACCCAAAAATTCATTTGGAGCCGCAAAAAAACCCACACGATGAAGATAATAACACATATAAAGGTTTTTATACAGACAAACTATATACAATAGTTCATTTATGACATTTAAGAACTACAACATGACCAGTTTATCCCCAAACCTCTAGACCCCGTAGACCTGGTTCTTCCATTGTTTCATTGTTTGTGGCAAACTAAAGAAATTAAAATGAACCCACTTTGAAATAAATGAAGCAAATATTTGGAATGTATGTTGTTCGTGCACAAGAAAAACGGTACGTGGATCCAAAGATGGACAGGACACATCCAAACATGTACTGAATATTGCATTTTACGTCGACATTGGATGTTGCACAAGATATTAAACACTTTTATTTGTCGCCTTGATCTCTAAAGCTACAAGGAGCCACTGCAGAGTGGCTGAAGAGCCACATGTGGCTCTAGAGCCGCAGGTTGCAGACCCCTGGTATGGAAGATGAGTGATAGGAATATAAGACGAGCATAGATGGGCTTTGAATGTGTGAGTGAATGGGGAAAAAGGTTAAAACTAGTGTTTAGTGTAAAGCAGCTTTGAGCCATCAAGACTGGCTCCATTCTGTTTTTAATCACATTTAAGTTTCATCCATCATTAATCATTAAACACTATTCATCACCAACTGTTAAGAGTTTTGATTTGAGCAAGTTTCTCAAATTTGAAATGTTTTCTTGCCTATTTGCTCGTCTGCGAGAGTAAACCCAATATCTTTGGTTTGTTGACAGAAAACATATTTGAGGTTTGTGACACACTGGTTAGGTTTTTTTTACACAATTTCTGCTTTTTTAACTAATAGATGAATTGAGACGAAACAACATCGTTGTTATTTATTTTGCTCTTTTCAAGATAAGGTTTGCAAAGGGCTTGGACAGACAAAGCAAAAAAAACAAAAGCAGGATACTCGGGGGTCAAAACGAAATCAACTGAGTAATAGATTATGAAAAAGATCATTAGTTATAATATTGAGCTGTTTCTCTACCTTGTGACTAAAGTGATCAAACTTTATCTTCACAGCATCACCTTAAAGGAGTAAATGAATAATAGTAGACATCGAGAACTGAAGGTTGACAGCAAACACAGATAAAGAGAAGCGACACGTTTTAGTGCTGCTGCTGCTGCTGCTGAGCAACAGAAGGCATCAATCGGCTGATGCCTTTTCTGCGAGACAGTGTTTATTCCAAAGGAATTCAGCTGTGAGGAAAAGGCGACAGGAGCAGACATCAAAACAAAGCACTTTATTTCACTTCCACACGCGTTTCAAGGGAGTTTGCAGGCCCCCCCCCCATGCAAAAGTGACCCTAAAATAGGTTGCTGTTCCAAAATTGGGAGGTTCTGCAGATTTGTGCAGTAAATACAATTTATGTGGATTTAAAAATTCACATTTTTAAATGATTTTATTGTGATTTAATTTCACGTCATTGCTCTGGACCATTGATATTTAGTTCTCTCTGCCATTCAGCTTTGCAATCACCACTGCGCCTCTGTGTGTCTGGGCTGAGCAATATCACTAGTACATGCATAATTTTTTTAAGGATGTTTTAATATGTGTTTTGGGGATTTCTTGATGCTTTATTTTCAGGGATAATCTGGGCCACACGAACTTCAAGTCTGGTCAGGAGTGGGTTAGTCAAGCGGGAAAAAAAGTCCCAACTGTGAGGGGAAACAAACAGCTGTTCAGGCTGAACTTAAAACGATATTGTGATATTCCATCGCAATCTAAAAATACCCAAAACATTGATTAAAGTCACGGGTTGCATCATGAAATGGATTATGGGTCACAAGTTTGAAACCTCTGCTTTATTGTTGTTTTTAACCTTATTATTGCTGCGTGGTTGTGTGGTTGTGTCTGTGATCCGCCTTGTGCTTGAATTTGAATTGAATATATCTATTTATGAAGGACATGTACTTTCCCATGTGGGAGTACAGTATATGTACAGTATGTTGTAAATCAGTTGTACACATAGTACAGTTTTTTTACTTTAATTTTAACCATAGCTATTTGTGTGCACAGAATACCATATAGAGCGTTGCTATTGACTGGTATTGTTCATAACATACATTTGCTTTTTCTAACTTCTCAACTGCAACGTGGAGACTGACAAAATCTAGCTTGTGTTAGCACTTAACTTGTTCTCGTTTCTTTTGACTTTAGCTGGGTTCTGACATCAATTCCAGAGTTCTAGAAAACAGATTTCTCTTCACCTAAGACAAAATCAGCAGAATATTTCCTGTAAGATGTGTTTACATGATCAGCTAGTAGTAGAGGTCCAGAGCAACTTTTTTCAGACATTTGCGTTCTCCTATACAGCCACTTGGGACAATGTCAGTAAAGTATCAGGGCTTCAAAGTTGGTCTGGAAGCCAAACACCTTTAGTGTTCTGCCATTTTCAGGGCACCCCCTCTCAGCTTGGGGGGGGGGGGTCAAACAAATTGCCCGCCTCCCCATCCTCGTTTAAAACGCCTCTGTTGACCTCGCTGGGTGGTGTTGCACAGCTTCAGGAGTGTAATTTAATCCCATTACACAATATCACACAAAACCTGAAGTGTTGTGTGATTGAAGCTAAGAAAAAAAAGGAGCCAGTCACCACCACGTCACCACATGTCACATGCAAGGGCTGCCTCAATACACACACACGCTGACATTGCTCAGTATTACATGGTGGGGCGTGGAGTGACTGGTTTGTGGAAAAAGTCTTACAGGTCAAACCAGATGACTTGTGACTGCAGTGCCTGTGGCGTTCAGTGTGGCAGATCCACTCTTGTGTTTTTTCCCCAGCCTAAATTAGAGCCTTCTGGAACGAAAGTTTTTGTGTTTTTAAGGCGGTTGAACGTGGTTTATTTGAGCTTGATTCAGTTCAGTCAAGGATCTGACTCTGTCTTTAGGGTTAGGGTCGTGTTGTCATGACGTGTTTGATGACTCATCATATCCTCAGCACTCTCTGTAAATAGTATCACTTGGCAGTGCTGCTATTTTTCAGGCTATCCATTTTAGTATCGGCGTTGTATTAGATTGTGCTCGGATCTGATTGGTGTCAATCAGCCTGTAGACGAGCCAGTTTGTAGAGTGAACTGATGGGTCATGTTTCCTAAAAGTACAATTGGTGTAGAGCTGAAACGTTTAATCGATGAATCGATTATTAATCGATTACTAAATTAATCGCCAACTATTTTGATAATCGATAATCGGTTTGAAGCTTTTTTCATGATTAAAACAAGATTCCTGATTGTTTTAGCTTCTTAAATGTGAATATTTTCTTGGTTTCTTTGCTCCACATAAACAAAGTAATCAATGAAACTGAATCATTTTGGTTTGTGGACAAAACAAGACATTCAAGAACATCGTCATTTCCTGCTTTGACAAACACTGATCAACGTTTTTTAACATTTTCTGACATTTTATGGACCAACCGATTCATCGATTAATCGAGAAAATAATCGACAGATTAATCGATTACGAAAATAATCGTTAGTTGCAGCTCTAAATTGGTGCAAGCCGTCATTTATGAATATCGTGTCCATAAATATTTTACTCATTGGGTAAACTATGAGGCAATGGAGACAGATTTAAGACAAATAATCTGTTAGTTGTTGTATGACATAAGACTTTAACCTAATGTGCATTATTTTGACATATTCCACTGCAGAGATGAATATAAAACAGTGACAGTGACTGCATGGTGGTCAGTTTTTTTCTTTAACCTTTTTAATCTTTTTAAAACAACCTTTTAGTAATTGTGGAAATTAAGATTTGCATGAAGACACGGTTTCAACTGTGTGTTCAGTGTATTTGATTGGTTTCGGTTTACACCTGCAGGAATAATGTGCTTTTCAAAAATCCAGACAGACCAGACTTATCCGCCCGTCGTTGTATCAACATGGCCAGCTGTGTCTCCTCTGCATGAGCTAATGTTTTTTCTATGTAAATATGTATTCTGCTGTATGTAAACCTATCCCCTCCTCTCGCTTTCTTTTCAGCAACTCAGTTATGGAGCCCACCATTGAGACGGGACACGCCTCAATTCCCAAGCCACCTCTGGCCCCTAAACCCAGGCTCACTCCGAAGCCCTTCTCCCTGCAGAAGAACACCACTTTTCGCTCCATCCATGCTCCAAAGACAACCGCCGCATCTACAAAGCCAACGACAAACCAGACCGGGAAATCTGGAGCCACTGGTGTGCCCAGACCTGCTCCGACAGCTCGTGTTCAACAAATCACCACTGCTGATTCCAAACCCAGCTCTGTGACAAAGCATGTCAAAGATAAACTAAAGACGACCCAGGAAAGTAAAGCAAGTCCACGTGAAGAGGATATCGTAGACTCGAGTGGTAGAGCTCCAGGAAAATGTGACCCTCCCTTAAAAACCGCTTTACCCGAGGAGACACCCAAACCCGTGTCGATCCAGAAAGACGATGTCACCCAAACAAACCACAAAGCAGCCGTGGATTTGATTTCCAACTCTGAACAGAAAGATGGAAAAAAGAACAAAAAAAGTGAAACTCAGAGTTCTGTCACTCAAAAGCCAGAAGAATCAGGAAGTGATAATGGCTCTTCTACAACTGAGCCAACATTTGAATGGCGCGGCACCAGGAAGAGTCTGTCCACAGAGCTCACCTCCAAGTTTGAGTCAGGTGGTCCGTCCCTGCCAGTGCAGCCCGTTACAACTGCATCTACAAACAATACCAACAATGATTCAACCAAGCCCGTGTCGTCTAATCCAGAGCAGAGCCAGACAACAGCGGAGCCGTCAAACAGAGAGAGCGACGAGGACTATATCGGAGGAGGGAGCATAAAGCGTAGAATCAGTCTTCTGTTCGACTCCTCGTCGAGGCCAGAGGTCGTGGCGAAAAAAGAGGAGCCAGAGATTGTGAATAGCGAAGGAGGTGTGAAGGCGCGAATAAAACACTGGGCAATTGAAACTAGTTCTGAGGGTCCAAAGACTGAGAAGAAGCCTCAGGTTGCACCGCGACCTCGCTCCAAGAGGTGAGTGAGCTTCTTTTTCATGAGAGCCGTTTGTGTTTATGGACACGACCAGACACGAATAAAAGGAAAATAAAAATTCTTCTGAAAGTGAGAAACAAGCCAAGTTTATTTTACGGTTAGTGGCCCATGTTATGTCTGGCTTATACTGTTTTCTTTCTGGCCGCAGTTGATAAATCTTGTTTGCATTCATTCCTTTTTTTTTCCCCTCCACATTATAACTCTTTTATTTGCAAATCTGGGGTTTGATATATGAATATAACTTGCTTTTTGTACAGTTTTGTGAGTGGGCAGTGCACACGTCCAGAACCCAAGCTGGAAAGTTTGAATGTCACTGCTTTCTAGGGTGGATAGTATTTGGGG
This sequence comes from Microchirus variegatus, assembly GCF_963457635.1. Lineage (NCBI taxonomy): Eukaryota > Metazoa > Chordata > Actinopteri > Pleuronectiformes > Soleidae > Microchirus > Microchirus variegatus. The sequence goes on from NC_139805.1 coordinate 2,284,471, forward strand.
TTTAGGGTGAGGTAAATGAACAACATGTCAGTCTTTAAATATTAAATATTGACTCTGGTCTTTATCTTGTCTTCAGCTTTGAGCCTGTGGTTGCTCCAGCGGCCAAGAAAACATCCAAAACGCCACAAGTGAAACCCCCGGCTACCGAAACGTCATCCACGCACACTGTGGATCCACATTCAAAGATGTCCTCACCTGAGCCCCCCTCAGAATCCCCAATGGAAACATCCAAAGACTCTTATACCGAAATCCCGTCTTTGTCCAAAGAGGACAAACCAACCGAGGATGAGGTTCGACGACGCAGTCGCAGCCTTCCTGCAACTCAGGCCGCTACGAATGAGGGAGATTCAAGTGAAAGTGGCCAGCAGGGTCTAAAGAGAGACAATGTCAAGCGGCGCTCAGTTCGTTTTGGTATTGTGGAGAGAGATGATGGTGGGCCTCCACTGATCCTGGGCTCGGCATCTGAATCTAGTTCAGAAGAAGAAGAAGCTCCCGATGATAAACCTGAGGAGGACACCCCTGCTTCTTTTCCCGTCTATAGGCGAGCGGGAGATCGTCAGAACAAGGACGATGAGACCCAAAAGCCAGAAGAGGAACGACTGAAACATCTGGAATTTGAGCAAAGACGGAGAGCAGAGGAGCACGAACAGGCAAGACTCAAGCTGGAGGAGGAGCGACAAGAAGAGAAGGAAAACCTTAGGCTTATGGAAGAGGAAAAACACAGAGAGAAGGAAAGGGAAAGAGAGAGGTTGGCAGAGGAGGAAATGAAGAGACTCCGGGAAGAGGAAGGGGAGAGGGAAAGGTTGAAATTGGAGGAAAGTGAAAGGAGAAGACAAAGAGAGGAAGAGATGGAGAGGGAAAGACAGTTGGAGGCGATGTTGCAGAGACAAAGAGAAGAGGAAAGAGAGAGGACGAAGCAGAGAGAGGAAAAACTAAAACAAGAGCAGACTGAGAGAGAAAGGGAGAGACTAGAAGAGGAGAGGAGGAAAGATGAGAGACTGATGGTGGAAAGAGAAAGACTAAGAGAGGAAGAAGAGAGGTCGACTCATGAACACAAGGAACACATAGTAGAAAGGAGACTAAGAGAGGAAGAGATGAATTCAGAGAAACATGGAGAGGATGAGAGTATAAAAGATTGGGCGAAACAGACAGAGAGTTCGAGAGCAGAAGAAGAAGAGAGAGTGAGGCAGATAGAGGAGAGACTCAAACAAGCGGAGATGGAGAAAGAAAGATTAAGAGAGGAGGCCGAGGAAAGAGAAAGGGAAAATCAAAGGAGGACGAAGGTCGAAGAGACGACGAGAGACAGACTGAGACAGGAAGAGGAGGAAGGAAGGAAAGCGTACGAGAGGGAAATGCAGCGGAAAGAAGAGGAAGAGAGGGAGAGATTGAAGCAGATAGAAAAACAGAGAGAAGAGGAAAGGGTGAGGCAGATGGAGGCAGAGAGGTTGTTGGAAGTGGAGAGGAAAATGCAAGAGGAGCTGGAAATAAAGCGAGTGACAGAACTAGAAGAAAAGCTTAGGTGGGATAAAGAAAGAGAAAAGGAAATACTTGGGTTAACTGACAGGGGACAAGAGAGTAGAGCAGATGAGGGTAGTTTAATCAGCTTTAACTCTGAAGACATGCCTCAGACATCAGAAACTCCACATTCCCCCTTTCCAAAGCTCAACCAGCCCACAGAGAGTCCAATCGAAGTCCTTTATGATGACTTCTCAGTCAAAAATTCTCTGATTGAGGTGGATTTTGATGATTTTTCAGTCAAACCAAAGAGATGGGGCTCACAGGCTAAAGCAGAGACATCTCCAGTCATTGAGAGCTGGGCGACCAGTCCTCGGGACGAAGGGAAGGTGGATATGCTGGTACCTCTGGATGTATCCCCTCAGGAAAACAGGGCACCGCAGTATGTGGCAGAGCCAGATGATCCAGAGTCTACACTAGCTGAGGAAGAGAGCCCTGAGGAAAGGCAAGAGATTGAAGAGAAGGAGGATGTAGAGGAGGAGGAGGAGAAGCCAGAGGAGAAGCCTGAGGAGAAGCCTGAGGAGCGACAGCTTATCTCTTTGGAGTACGAGGAGGCAGAGAACAAGGAAGACATAGAGATGGAGGAAGAGATGGATGAAGTAGAAGAAGGAGAAGAAGACGACAACAAGCAGGAGGTAAATACAAACATGGTCACAATCACTTGAAATGTTGCAACAGTTGCTCAGAGTCCCATTGAGGACTAAGGGTCTGCATTTCAAGAACTGCAACGAGAGAGTGCACTTGAAAATGTGGTTATGTCAACACCAAATGAGGCTCTGGAACGCAGCATTACTATACATATACACAGGCTTATTCAAAGCTACGAAAACCAAACAATTTATAATTTAAAGCTATTGCACAAACCCACTCATAGGTAATTTATAAATGTATCCCAGTAAACCTTCCTAAACTTTACACACTGGACCTTTACTGGATTGGTTAACGCTTTTCAGTTGTCTGCAGCAGTGTGTGTTTTTTACACTGCACGTAACGTTGAGGTCACAGAAAACAAGGTTGTTCGCATTTTTGCATAAAGAGTGAAATCTTTGTATCAGGCGTGGAAAGGTTAAATGAGAAAATAGGAGCATGTAAAAGAGGGTGTGATCGTTTCCTATGGTTTTGCAATGAATTGTGGGAACCAACTCGGCAATTTGCACCTGCGGTTTGTACTCACACCTTATGCTGTATGTCATAAGATTTGTATTTGGTATTTTGTACTAAGACAATGTAATTAATAGTCAAATTAGTATGGTCAATCACTTTCTAAACTACTCAGCGAGTCATTGAATGCACCTTGATTATGTAGCCTAGTGCACTGGGTCCACCCGGGCTAACTACACCAACAAAGACAAACTAAATATAGTATGAAAATACTACCTTAGTTCCCTGATAAGTCCGTGAGAAGTCCTCCATTTGTTACTATCTGCAGTCTAGTGAGTTTGATGAGAAGATATGAAGAACTGCACTGATATTGACCTGGATTTTTATCACGTTAGCTTAGCTTGACATTAAGAAACGCAAACATGGGTATGTCATGTCATTGAGACCGTTGGGTTAGGTTTTTCCTCTGCTCACTCTCTTAAATTTACGCTAAGCTAAGTAAAGATAACAACATGCTTGCTGAAGCGTCAGATTTGGTCCCCAAAGAGAGAGAGTGACAATGACTCACACAGTTCTAAACTGTTTACGGGCAAGAGTAAACACTTTTATTTGAGTAATAAAACTTGTTTTGAGTTTTGAGGGTCTGTAGTTTATCTTTTATTTTACAAATTAAAAAAGTAATGTTTTATTAGAGCTAATTTCTAGCATAAAAGCTATAGTATTTGTACTTTATCTCATATGATGTATTTGAATCGCACACAAGGCAGTTTCTTACACAAGATCTGTTTTCTGACTCTGATTTCACATTCAAAAGGCCCTTGTTACTGCAACTGCAGTCAACAAACATGTCTGATCTAACTCTTGGGTGGATCCACAAATAAACGTCACCGTGACACGGCTCGAAAGAAGTGAGACTAGTCAATTAGCTATGTAGCAACAATTTTAGCCTCCTCAGGTGTAACAGTGTAAAATCCCCCACCCCCCAAAAAAATAAAAAAAAATAAAATAGAAATGGACAAAACACTGAGTTTCAGGTGTAATGTAGGGTTCATACTGGTTCAATTGACAAAAACATGAGCATTAAAACTCTTTAAACGACTGGGATTTATGATCACACTTCAATGAAAAGAGACTAAGTGGAGACCAGTCAAGACAGATCAGTGAAGCACCTGTTTGAACACGCAACATTTTTGCAGCAGCACTGAATCACGAAGCCTTCAACTATGTGAATGTTGAGCGTGTGTTTGTGTTATCTTGTTTCTATTTGCAGTGTGCGCGCACGTACACACACAACACACACACACACACACACAGTAAAGTAAACACATGACCACCAATGAGATGCTGCAAGGGGTCGTCGTACATAACCATTCATGCCATTGCATTTGCATTGAGGCTTTGTTCTTCGTGACCGTGTGAGTTTGTCCTCGTTTTAGCCACTAAGTGGTGCTGCTGCTCTTACAAATCACTAAGCTTACTTCCTGGAGTTTAAATCTCATGCAGAGCACCTTACCCTACTACATGGCTACCGCCAAAGCACTAAAAATGTAAAAGTCTGGTTTGCTAATAAGAAGTGGCCCTTCTCATGCTGCAAGAAGGGCTTCTGAGTAATGCACTTTTGTGCAGCAAAGAAAAGCAATTTGACAGATCAGAATAAGGTAAATGTTTACTGGGCAAACACGAGCTGTGCAGCCAAACGTGGAAAAGAGACAGATGGATGGATGGACGGAGGGACGGACAGAGGGATGGATGAATGGATTGGTGGGTGTATCTCAAAGTGAGTTCACAGTGCTATGTGGTCACATGTCCTCATTTGGATCTGTCCAACAGGGAAGTGTGTCAGAGTGACCATACATGGAGCCACTGCCTGCTTTCTGTCTCTTTACTTAAAGCGGAACTAGACCGGAAGTTCCTATTATCGCTGTTTTTTTGGTGTGTATCTTCGTCATTACCTTGTTTATGTAGCCCTGACGGTTCTAAACAAACAGTTCAGCCATTGCTGAGAACGTTATGTTTTATTGTAATCTCGGGGCTCAACGAGATCACTGAAAATCCCGTAATACTTCCGTAAGCAGCGGTTCTCCTGAACAACCGATCGTCCTGCTCCTGGCGGTAGTCCGGGCACATCCGGTTACGTACATTGAACCGCAGAAGAAGAATAACGACCGTTGTGGAGGTGTTTCACGAGCGACAGTGTCTTCTGACTCTGGGTCTGACTCCGGTTTAAAGTCATAAATGGGACTGTGGCGGGGAGTCGTGAAGAAGCTATTTTTAAACACTGTTAAAACAATGTTTTGATAATGAGGAGCAGTGCATCCACCGTTCCAGAGGGGGGCGCTGCGCTTCTGAGAACGGATGTGCTGGATAGTAATGGCTAATCACAAGACTCTGTCTTCTGGGGGTGAAAGTTCACTCTGAAACATCGCGGCTGAAAAACACTGTCAGAAAAGAGGATTTCTATCGGCTCGTTTACAGCAACTAGGAGGTTTTTGACCATAAAAACAAGTTAATATATGTAAGTAGACCTCCATAACTAACATTTATGTGCAACAGGACCACTCTATGTGACCTTTAAACCTGTCACACATACACTCTCATTAAGAGGGTGGACTAAACCTCTGGCGAGAAAGTGTCCACTGTCCATCTTTGTAATCATCCATTGAGGACTCATTTCGTGCTAAAACTTTTTCTACAACTTTCCAAAGAGATTCCCTGTCGTTCTCTGTCGTCCTCTCCTCTCACAAAAAACCTTGGTCATTCATTACTTGCTACAGCTACTGGAAGGCAGGTACATAAAACTTGCCACACCTTCCTTCCTCTTCGTGGGATTTTCCACATCTAAGCACCAACTTCTGTGTTTTTGTGATGTTCTCTGGATTTTCTCAGGTCTAAAGGAGATACACTGGGTGATCTACCGCTCTATCTGTCTTTGGCTGTTTGGAGGAAAAAATATTATATTAAATTCTCTCTGAATGGAAAATGGAATTACAATGTGAACTGGCACATAAGTACAGAGGCAAACAGGCTTGACTGTGCTAGAAGTAGTGAAGAGAAGAGAGGTAACACTTTAAATAGTTTTGTAAGCGACTGAAAGGAAGTTTTTGATGGTCACTGTCAGTGACTTTTAAGTAGATAATTATGTGAATTGGTAATTAATGGAAAGAAGGACACTTCTGTTTAGAATGTCACATCCATCATGCCACAGCTGATTTGTTTCGTCACAGTGCAAACACATTGCTGGTCAGGACTGTTTACTTCCTTAACTGACTGTTCCAGGAAGTTTGTGTCACCTGAATTGAAACTGAAACTATGGACAGAGACGATGGACTGTCTCAAATGAAAGGGGTCAGAGTCAGAATCAAAATGCACTGTCTGTAGAAACATGACTGCTTCCTAAAAATTCACATAAATACCTTTTTCTAAAGCTGTGAAAATCGAACTATTTTTGATTGAAAAGCACCCACATGTGGACTGGTTGAGCAAACTCCCATGAAGTGGAAGAAATATTCCTTCCACCGCCCGACAATGTCCCCAGTCGAGGTCAACAGCTCCCCACCTCCAATGTAAACAGTGTTGGCGGAGTACTACTTCCCCCTCCTGAGGCGCCGGACGATTTGCCAGAATTTCTTCGAGGCCGACCGGGGGTCCTCCTCCATGGCCACCCCGAACTTTTCCCAGACCTGAGTTTTTGCTTCTGCGACTGCTTGGGCCGCCGTCCACTTGGCCTGTCGGTATCTGTCAGCTGCCTCCACCACGCCACAATGGAAGTGGAGAAAATGGTCCACTCTGACTCAATATCTCCAGCTTCCCTCGGGATCTGGTCAAAGCTCTCCCGGAGGTGGGAGTTGAAGACCTCCCTGACAGGTGATTCCGCCAGGCGTTCCCAGCAGACCCTCACAACGTCCTTGGGTCTGCCAAGTCTGTCCAGCTTCCTCCCCTGCCAGCGGATCCAACTCACCACCAAGTGGTGATCGACAGCTCAGCCCCTCTCTTCACCTGAGTGTCCAAGACACCACAAATTCGTTCATTGACCTCCGGCCTAGAGTGTCCTGGGGCCACGTGCACTGATGGACACCCTTATGCTTGAACATGGTGTATGTTATAGACAAACCGTGACTAGCACAGAAGTCCAATAACAATACGTCACTCGGGTTCGGATTGGGGAGGCCATTCCTCCCAATCACGCCCCTCCAGGTCACATTGTCATTGCCCACGTGAGCATTGAAGTCTCCCAACAGAACTACGGAGTCCCCGGTTGGAGCACTTTCCAGTACTACTTCAAGGGACTCCAAAAAGGCCGGGTACTCCGCACAGCCGTTCGGCCCATAAGCCGAAACAACAGTGAGAGATCTACCTCCCACCCGAAGGCGGAGGGACGCGACCCTTTCATTCTGTGGGGAGAACTCCAACACATGGCGGCTGAGCTGGGGAGCTATAAGCAAGCCCACTCCAGCTCGCTGCCTCTCACCTTGGGCAACTCCAGAGTAGTAGAGAGTCCAGCCTCTCTCAAGGAGAAAACAATGGACTATTTCTAGTTGGTACCGCTCCACCTCCCGCACAAGCTCAGGCTCTTTCCCCCCCCAGCGAGGTGACATTCCATGTTCCCATAGCTAGAGTTGTTGTCCCGCGATTGGGCCATTGGGGCCCACGACTGCCACCCAAATCACAATGCACCGGCCCGTTATGGCCCTTCATGCAGGTGGTGAGCCCACTTGAAGAGGTGCCCACGTCGCTCTTTCGGGCTGAGCCACCAGGCGCTCGCCTGCGAGCCCCACTCCTGGGCCTGGCTCCAGGGTGGGGCCCCGGTATTGCCAATCCGGGCGACGTACACGACTTAATTTTGTTTGATCTCATAAGGAGTAAGTGACCTTTACCACAAATCTTCCATATATCACAAGTAACTCATTACTTGGTGGAACACTTCCACACTCGTGTATCAACAAACAACATGCAAATGTGAAGACAGAGAGCAGAGAGCAGTGGCAGCCTGTTTCAGGAAGCACACCATGCAAAAAAGTTGTCTGGTTGTAGGGTTTTATCAGCGCTCATGCTCTACATGCTTCCTCCCTCTTTGTCTGTGTTTGTCAGTGTGTCAGAGATTAAGCAGAGGACCGTAACAGAGTGCAACACACTTAGACATGGTTTATAATACTATATCTGTTTTTGGCATCTGGCTTTTGTTCACACTGCTCACATAAGTTATAACTGTGGGAATATAAGGCGCTTTGTTATGGTAGTTTCCAGCCATATAATAACAGTGGGGCTCATTATGTTAAATCAAACAATACATTAGATTATTCATTGAAGCCTATTACACTTACTGGCCATGTATGGATGTTGAACGGGTAGACCTCTTCCACTGCTGATTCATGTAAATATCAGCCAATCACATGACAGCAAGATGTTGACATGGTTGACACAAGCTGCTGAAGTTCAAATTAAAGGGATACTTCACCGATTTACATGTGGCTTTGTATTGCTGGAATAGCAGTAGTATTTTTTAGAAAATGTGCTTCCCTCCCTCAGTTTTTCACTGAGTTGTAAAAAAAAATCTGTTTTCCATTTTCAAAATGTGCCCTACTGTGATGCAAAACGCGTCATTTGACTCACAGTAGGGCACATTTGGATAAGGGAAAACTGATTTTTTTACAAGTCAGGGAAAAACTGAGGGAGGGAAGCACATTTTCTAAAAAATACTACTGCTATTCTAGCAAAACAAAGCCACATTCAAATCGGTGAAATATCCCTTTAAGCATCCAATTGGGAAGAGAAGTTTATTTTATGTACTTTGGCATTGTTGTTGTTGGGGTCAGACAGGCTGCTCCAAGTATTTCAGAAACTGATGAACTACAACATGTCACACCTGAATATTTCAGTTGAGTTTTTTAGAAGAATGAGGCAAAAGCGTATATTAGGGACAGATATTTTGAGCAAAAATACAATTCAAATATTCAACAGTGCATGAGAGTGAGTTAAGGTAATGCAAGGTTCACTACGTGTTCAGCTAATATTAGCAGCTAAAAAGATGCATTCAAAGACCCTGGTACATTTCATCACTTCTGTGAGACCTATGAGCTTAGAGGAGCAGCTTCAAAATTAAGATTAAGATTAAGATTCCCTTATAAATCCCGCAGTGGGGAAATTTCCAATTTCTGCATTTTAACCCATCCGTGAGTTAGTGAACACACACAGCACACAGTGAGGTGAAGTACATGCTAACCCAAAATGCACACAGACACATGTGAAGTCCACTGGTACTTATGCTTGCTGCTGCTGCCACCTTGTGTTAATCGACACACTACAAATGATATTTCCTTGAAGGAGAAAGATATTTTTCTAAATGCAGTTGAAATTAGTATTACAAATAGTAGTGAATGAATATGAGAGTAGTGACTTTTTATAACCAAGTGATTAATCTAGTACAGAGTTTCTCATTCCTGGTTCTGGGGGAGCCACTGTCCTGCATGTTTTAGATGTTTCCCTGCTCAGACACACCTGATTCAAATGGTCAGCTCGTCAGTGAGGTCTGCTGAAGCCTGATCGACCCATTTATTTGAACCAGGTGTGGTGGAGCAGGGAAACACCTAAAACATGCAGGACCAGGAGTGAGACACCCTGGTCTAGTATATATTTCTACCTCAGCATCATAGTATTACAAAAAAACAATCTTGGTTTTAGGATGAAAATTCTGATCGATCTCATGATGAAACTGCCTTAACTGTTGCTCTTTGATTTGTCTGTGCATATATCCACTGTTTAGTTGTCTTAGTGTGCGTATCAAGTGTCAGCTGTGAATGTAGACTGCGTGTGATCGTCTGTTACTTTGTTTATAAGTGGGTGTGTATTCACATGAGACATAAAAAAGAACAGATAGCACATCATTTTCCTTTTATTAGAGGCAATGGTCAGTTGATGCTTTCCTGTTAGATCGCAGTTTCAGGTTTGTCAGTGCTTGTGACAGCTCTCTGCCTCTGTTGCACAACAGGCTCTCACATTCCTCTCACCGTGACAAATATGTGTTGCAGGTAAACTGTAATGAAACCAATTCTGTCTTGACTTGTACATCTATGTACAACTCTTACATACACAGGTTTATTGCAGCTTAAAGGTGTGATATTGTTTTGTAGCGGAGAGATTTTGCAATGTTCTAAACCAGAGGTAAAATAGAAAGATTTGAGATTTCAAACATAAACATGAAAATGTTTCATTTAAATCTGCATATCTGAAGCTAAGATATACCTCTGTTGTACCTCTGCCTAACAAGAATCATTAACATTTTTCCATTGAATTTGTGTGATGGGGTGCCCCTCATCTGGTGCGGGCCTTTTTTTTCTCTGCACCGCCCCTGCTGACTCTGCTCCTCTCTCTCATGCATTGTGAGCAGCTCCAAGCGGGCTCTCGTGTTCAACGCAGAATGGATCATTTCTCTATGTTCAGTTATATTCACACATCCATATATGACACATTCATAATGATCTTTATGACGAGGATCGAGTACAGTCGCAATGAAATACAGGAGATCCGAGTAGATCTTAGTAAAACGTGTTGACAGATTCTCAAGAGTGCACTTTTCATTGTTTTTTACTCCGGTCTCAATCTAGAAGACCTTTAGCGCTGTAATTAAGGGTATAACAGATGCATCAGATAAGCTGATCTCTTTAGTTAACTCTTCAAAGACAGAGAGAAGAGAGTTCTGTCGCGGGGAGTTCATAGTCTGCGCTGTTTGCAGCCAAGTTTCGCTTTTGCGCAAAGAGACTTTCCAGCATTTAATAGGTGATGTTCCACCGTGTCCTCACATCTTGCTGCAATGGTTATATTGATGTTCCAAACTAATCTTGGACAGACTCTAAGCGGGTATAGACAGGCGCGTGCTGGCCGCAGTTTTTGCTAGCGTCATCACAACATCGTTTTGGTGGTGAACAGGCAAGGCAGGCAACTGCTTGGGGCCCCGAGCCGATAGGGGGCCCCCGACACTCGAAGCCTGAGGGCTGTTTTAATGAAATGTGCTGTGACCAGCCGTCTCCCAGTCCCGCTTAAAAAACAATGGGCAATTTGCAATGACATATGAGTTGGAAGCCTCTCTAAAGGGGCCCCAACTCACTTTAACCTCTGTGAAGTTATCGGAAAATGAAGGGGATTATTTACAGTGTAATGCATATCTTTTTTACTCAGTTTATATATGTTTTTTAAAAGCTATTTACAATTTTATTCTTCTTTACATTTATATTTTAATTACAAGGGTTTTTCCATGTTATATCATTCATTTTGAAAAAAAAAACATTTGAAGTCATACATTTTTCGTTGGTGTCAGATTATTTGTAACATAATGGTGATGAACACTGGTTGGAAGGAAGGGCCCCCCTGGGAATATTTGCCTAGGGCCCCTACAGACTCTAGAATCGCCTCTGGAAACGGCCTACATACAGTGGAAGTATGCGTGTGCTTTAATAACACAACTTTTATCACATCCTTTATTAAATACTTGAAACAAATGATCACTTAAATATCAAATGAATATACTCTAAATCACACAGTTGATAAGTGAAAGAGGTTTACAATCATTATTAACGCTAGTATTAACAGGGGTTGAAATTTGATAACCCTTTTAGCACCATAATATATACCAGATATATTTATATACTTTTAGGGGCAGATCGAATGATTAAAATTGCACGAAGTAGCGAGGAGTTACGGTAATTTAAAATGCACATGCACTGCAGTTACAGCTGGGGCCCGTTTCACAAAAGTAGGATAAGGGATTAAGCCGGGCTATGTTGCTTATCCTGGCTTAACTTATCCGTGATCCGGTTTCTCAAAAGCAGGATAGGGAAAAGCAGGATATGTTATGACATAAGTTACCATGGAGATTTATCTCTTTATTTATTAAATCTCATCCCTCATCTCAGCAGCAGTCACCACAAATGGAAACTAATAGTTATTCCACTGTCCACTACACAATGTTTTCACATTCAACTATACCCACAGTGATTACAATAATTCAAAATAATTAATAATAATTTTATATTTATACACACAATAGAAATTTAAAAACACATCAAAGAGTAACACGACGCTGCTTTATTGAATAAGGATAAATCAAAGCAAGTAAATCAGCTCCTTTCAAAACTGAACTCTGTCTCTGCAAAGACATAAAGAACCAATTCAAAGAATATTATAGAACATAAGTATATTATAGAACATAAGAATGAATGCACATTAAAAGGTTTGTATATAATACACTCACACACACACACTCGCATACGCACGCGCGCACACACACGCTGCTTACACAAGCTCGCTCACTCGCACACACAGACACACACGCTTGCTCGCACACTCGCACACGCACGCTCGCACACACGCACACACTCGCATACGCACGCGCTCACACACAAAGTGTATTTTACACTCTAAAGGAAGTGACATTTACACGTTTTTCACTCACAATTTCAACTCATTATCAAAGTACAACTACGTTATCGGAGATGTTAAATAACTTTTTGGATCGTAAATGTGACGGTTTTCGGCGGAGGAATTGACGTGTATTACCGCACTACTTACGCATTCAGGCGATCGCTTTTTCTCGTTGGTTTATTATCGTGTTACATTTCTTTTTTGATTTGGTCTTTCACTTCCTCCATGAGGATTTCAGCCTCCGAGGACGAAAAGAACGCCGCAGTTGTCATGGTGAATCTGAGAATCTGTGATCGACAGCGAGGTCTATTTGAGGAAGCTGTGTACGCGCACTGATCCAGGATCGGTTTCACCTGGCTTGATGAATCCGTGTGCGATCATCCTGGCTCGGTCTTTGTGGAACCAACTGAGCCTGGAGGACACGCTTGTTTTGGATTCGTTGAACCAGGCTCAGTCATTCATCCTGGATATCTGAATCCTACTTTTGTGGAACGGGCCTCAGGACAGGACAGAATATTTACAATAACAATAACATGCTTACATTTATCGTCGACTAATCGTTGCAGCCCTAGAGATAAGCCAGGCATAATCAAAGTTTAGCGTTTTACATCCACCAATATCACGCAGGCGTGTGTTGAACAAATTATACCTGACAGGTGCTAATGATCATAATTCTCATATATGTAGGTTGAAACACAGTCATTAACTGTAACAGAAGCTGGGTGTGCGACATTCAGCTCGTTTAAAAAAGCACAAAGAAAGCAGCAATGTTGCCGACCACAGACATAGCGGTTGGCTGAGGAAACTTAGTGTTGCAGATAATGCACATTGTCTCCCTTTGAAACTAGAATATGTCCAGCTACAGTGCCATTAGCTCGGAACTGGCAGAACCATGTGGGAACCAGGTTCAACCATATACTGTCAAGAGAAGTCTGGCCAAAAGTGGTCTTCATGGAAGTTTTGTGGCTAAAAAGCCAAAACTCTTGATGTGTATGTCATAAACCGAGACAAAGGCCAAACTGTGGTGCAGAAACTGGCAGCAAGTGCTCTGGGTTTTAAAATTTAAATATATGGCTGTAAAATATTTGCCTAAAACCATTGCACAGTACTGTATACGGCTATGAAAATCACAACAGTAACACTTTTCATTTTGAAGCGATTATACGTGTACATTATATTAATGTCAATAAACCATTCTTAATATTAAGTACTGGACCTTTAATTTAAAGTTTGACTCGAGTGGTCTTTCTGTCTCTCAGACACAGGTTGACTATCATCATTCAAACGGAGAAGACAGAGATGTGGAAACTTTGATTGATGACAGTGAGCCAGAAGAACAGACAACTGAACCTGACAGGTAGGACACGGAGAGGCTTTCACTACAACACCATACAAAGCACTGCCACCGACATACAGCACTGACGTCCATGCTTTACATTTAAAGGTACAATATGTAGTATTTATGGGTTTATATGACCCAAAATCCACTTTTTTATACATATTATGTGCTCCTGCATTGTCTAGTCGCTGTATAATAGTTTTTGTTTCATTTTCGTAGTGTTTCAAAAAGTCATGTTAAATAACATGACCGCGGACCGCGGTTGCATAGCCACTGTTAGCAGCGAGACGCCATGTTTCTACCGGAGCCTGTAAGGACAAACGCGAGAGAACAAAACAAGCGTCTCTTAACTTGTAGCAGAAGTCCCGCCTCCTCTCTCTCCGCTTCGTCTGCTACGGCCGCGGTAGCTCCGCCCTCTCCCTCACCTCACGAACCTCATCTGCTGACACGGAGAAAGACGACGAGGACGACATTTGACCGGCTGAGGACACCGTAGCGCTCAGGGAAGGGAGGGGGTGAGGAGAGCAGCAGGTCTTTGTTGTAAATTTCAGCCTCTCCTCTAGATGGCACTATAAACTACTTATTTCCCCTTTAAAGGGGAAATAAGTAGTTTATAGTGCCATCTAGAGGAGTTTTGTTCTCTCGCGTTTGTCCTTACAGGCTCCGGTAGAAACATGGCGTCTCTCTGCTAACAGTGGCTATGCAACCGCGGTCCGCGGTCATGTTATTTAACATGACTTTTTGAAACACTACGAAAATGAAACAAAAACTATTATACAGCGACTAGACAATGCAGGAGCACATAATATGTATAAAAAAGTGGATTTTGGGTTATATAAACCCATAAATCCTACATATTGTACCTTTAAGTGGTTTCATATCCTCCATCTACCCTGATGGAGACAGACAGGACTGGACAGTTTTAAGTGTCATATAATGACTCAGAGGTCAAAATGAGTCCTTTCAAATAACGCCTTCACTCCAACAGTGTTACATTGCATAAGCCCCGTATGTCAAAACCTTCATTCTCAGTGCTCGTGTATGACTGATCCTGTTAAGTCATCCACACTGCAGGAAAGTCAGCGACTGTAAAACTGTAATTATGACAAACACTAGGATTATAAGTCTGCTGGTAAATAAGAAAGAAAGAAATGGGACTTTTACATAAATATATATATACATATAGATATACGTATATATACATATATACGTATATCTATATGACTATATATGATATATAACTACTGTAATCTGATCAATGTATGTTAAAAAAACAAACCAAAACATTATTTTGAAACTGCAATAATTTTTTCCCACTGTTTGACTCTTGAAAGCAAAAACCAGTTGTTGCTGCACATTATGAATGTGCCAAGTCATTTTTTTAAGAATTGAGCTCCTTGTGCCCCCTTGTGGTTAAAGGAGAACAACACTAATGCCGCCCTAGAACAGTGAAACCTCTCGGGAAATTGTCATAAAGTTGGAAAAAAAAAATGGAAATATAAAAGTAAAAAAGAAAGCGTCACAACTTGAATTATCAAACCAACATTTCAATCTCACTCATCTTCATCAAACATTCTCAATTGATTGTCATTGATCACATCATTGATTTGTTTGCTTTGATAATAAAAGTTTCTGAGAGCTTTTTTTTTTTACAGTGTGCTAATTCCCCCCTTTTTACTACACCCTGTTTGTTTATAGTTTAGGAAGACTAGCTGCTAATGGATAATAAAACTATAGATGTTACCTTCTCTTCTAACTGTTACATAAAACAACATCTCTCTCCAGCCCAACTCTCATCTATGACCCAGTTCCTGAGTTCTCCTCTCAAGATGTGCATACAACTGATTTTCACAGAGAGCCAGAGCTCGCTCCATTCCCTGAGGTTTGTGGGGTTTTTTAAACTTCCTGCTCTATAAAAAGTGACATTTCCAGAATTATTCTCCACAAATACATTATAATCTGAGAAAAGTGTGTTGTTTTCATTATGTTTATTTGGGGGGGGGGTGTTTTGCCCACAGAGCTCCGCTCCGCTCCTCGACTCCAGCGCACAGAGATCCAAGGCGACCTTGAGCAAGAGGCGAAGTCGATCGCGTCCGTCACGCTCACTCCGTGCAGGGTTTGCTCAGAGGGAAATCTTGGACTGGAGGACTTGTGACTCCACAGGTCATTACAGCATTCGTAATGTTATCTCATCTCCTTTAGGACTAGAGCTGCTTCTTGTGTAGAGTGTGAGAGTGAATGGTTGTGTCCATGTGGCCCTGTGATGGACTGGTGACCTGTCCAGTGTGTACCCCACATTTCGTCCTATGTCAGCTGGGATTGGCACCAGCATGCACCACAACCCATCCATCCATTATTTACCGCTTTATCCTCCACCAGAGGGTCGCGGGGGGTGCTGTGCCTATCTCAGCAGACATTGGGCGATAGGCGGGGTCACACCCTGGACAGTTCGCCAGTCCATCACAGGGCCACATATAGAGACAAACAACCAATCACTCACACACTCACACCTACGGTCAATTTAGAGTGACCAATTCACCTAATCCCCATATCGCATGTTTTTGGACTGTGGGAGGAAGCCGGAGAACCCGGAGGAAACCCACGCACACACGGGGAGAACATGCAAACTCCTTGCAGAAAGGCCCTTGTTCCGAAGTTGTTCCAAACGGGGCTCAAACCCAGGAACCCGGGTCTTCTTGCTGCAAAGGCAAGAGTGCTAACCACTACACCAACCGTGGGCCCCGCACGGGGTTATTTTTTATTTATTTAACCTTTATTTAACCAGATAAAAGACCCATTGAGATCAAGATCTCTTTCACAAGGGTGACCTGGCCAAGAAAGGCAGCAGCACACATCAAAAGTCAAATAAGAAGCAGGAAATGCAAGATTTACAAAACAAAACATTGAAATGTAAAATTGCAACTAGATAAACATAAAGTGCAGGAGTTGTGATCACAGTAACGATTTAAGAACATAGACACTGTTCAAAGGATTTCTGTTGTCTGTCTTTTAAGATGGAGCGGAAAGCTCCTAATGAAATAAAAGCCGGCATTTTAAGTTCAGTTTGGAGAGTATTCCAAGCAGCAGGGGCAGAGAAACTGAAAGCTTTTTTCCCCATCTGGGTCGCAAGGCGTAGTGGCTTCTGGTTCTCTGAAGAAAAAGTGCTTAAATAAGCAGGGACCAAGCCGAGAAGAGCCTCATAGACCAGAGTCATCCAGTGTGTGTAGCGTCTTACAGACAGGGAAGACATGGCAGCATTAGCATACAGTTCACAGTGATGGGTGAGGCGACTACAGCCAGTGATGAACCTCAGAGCACAATGATAGACTGGTGTCACAGACTGTAGACAGCTGTTAGAGGCACACATGTACACAACATCGCCATAATCAAGCAGCGGTAAGAACGTTGCAGATATCGGGAGCTTCCTGGATCTGAGGGAGAAACAAGACTCGTTTCTATAAAACAGGGGTGTCAAACTCAAATACAGCGTGGGCCAAAATTTAAAACTGAACAAAGCCGCGGGCCAAGGTTGAACAAATTAACCTTTTAATAGGGACCCAAACAAGTTTTGCATTGAATATTGAACAAGCAAGGTTTATATAACTTTATAGTGACATGCAAAATCGAGTTTCAAATAATAATAATAATAATTAAAAATTATCAATGGCATATCAAATAAAATTTTAATAAAAATTGAATGCACCCTAAATACAGGATAAGCGGTAGATAATGGATGGATAAAAATTGAATGCCTCTTTTCTATTTGCAGCCTTCTGAGGTAAATATCAAAATAAACTTTTTCCACAGGCTAATAATACATTTGAAAATAAAATAACAATAATGAATGAATCAAACATTCAAGCCTTGAAGTAGCAAGAGAAAGTGCATGAATAAAACGTTAATTATTGCTCAGTTTGCTACACTGATTTGCTTTAACACTGAATATGGAACAAGCAACGCTTATATAACTTAAAAGTGCAAAATCAACTTTCAAAAAACAAACGAAAAAACATCAATGGCATATTAAATAAAATTTAAATAAAAAATTGAATACCGGCGGGCCAGCTCTAATGTTAATTTGATATTGCCTCAAGGGCCAAATGAAATTACACGGCGGGCCAAATTTGGCCCGCGGGCCAGAGTTTGACACCCATGCTATAAAAGAAGCGGAGCTTGAAGACTACATCATTTTTCACTCTTGTGATTTCAGATGACAATGAATCATCTTCCAAGCGAAGGGAGTCAGATTCTGAGGAGGAACAGCCAAGACCTAAGATCATCTGTCCTCCTTCTTCTTCCTCCTCTCAAAGAATCCCCATATTCCCTGGTCTGAGTCCAACTGCCCTGATTGTAAGCATGAACATATTTTACCCCCTTTTTGTACAAGAAAGTATTTTTGATTCCAATTTGTAAAGTATTCTTGACTTTCTCTCAAGGCTCAGCTGAAAAAGAGAACAGCCGGAGGAGGAGGAGGAGAGGAAACAGAAGACAAAGGAAGTCGCCCGGAGGAAACGTCGCTATCACTCTCCCGCTCGCCTCGCTCTGCTGCTCATCTCGCGGGCGCTGCGAGGGTGCTGCCGCCCCTCGGTGGCGTAGACAAAGGGTAAGAAAAAAAAGAGCAATGCTCGGGGCAGAAATAATCACAGAAATGATGAGACGTTTGTGTGAATTATTCAATTGTTGCACTTTGGCTGGACTTTGTCACGTTCAGCGGCAGCTCTTCTCCTGCGTGGCTGAAAGAACTGAAGTCTAAAAAGCGTCTGGGTCAGCACGACAGTGAGCTTTGAGCACAAAACAGGTGAGTGATACAGATGAGATAAGGTGACCACACACACACATACACACACACACACACACCTTGCTACATTTGTATATTTTATACAATTTTATATCAAATGTAAAGCTGTAGCATGTAACATTTGTCACATGCCTGAGGAATTCTGAGGAATTACTAAAACACTGGTGCCATGTGACATGAGATATGCCTCACACCAGCCCCACCCACTCTGCGACCCACTTGCTTGAAGCAATTGTGTATACTACTGTGTATACTGTGTGTATACAGTGTATACTACTCTCCTTTTACTCTATTTTTTTTTTTTTTAAAGCAGAACTAGACCGGAAGTTCCTATTATCGCTGTTTTTTTGGTGTGTATCTGCGTCATTACCTTGTTTATGAAGCCCTGACGGTTCGAAAACAAACAGTTCAGCCATTGCTGAGAACGTTGTGTTTTATTGTAATCTCGGGGCTCAACGAGATCTCTGAAAATCCCGTAATAGTTAAATAAACAGCGATTCTCCTGAACAGCAGATCCTCCTGCTCCGGGCACTAGTCCGGGCACATCCGGTTACGTACATTGAACCGCAGAAGAAGAATAACGTCCGTTGTGGAGGTGTTTCACGAGCGACAGTGTCTTCTGACTCTGGGTCTGACTCCGGTTTAAAGTCATAAAAGGGACTGTGGCGGGGAGTCGTGAAGAAGCTATTTTTAAACACTGTAAAATAAAAATGTTTTGATAATGAGGAGCAGTGCATCCGCCGTTCCAGAGGGGGGAGCTGTGCTTCTGAGAACGGATGTGCTGGATAGTACTGGCCAATCACAAGACTCTGTCTTCTGGGGGTGAAAGTTCACTCTGAAATCTCGCAGCAGAAAAACACTGTCAGAAAAGAGGATTTCAATCGGCTAGTTTACAGCAACTAGGAGGTTTTTGACCATAAAAACAAGTTAATGAATGTAAGTAGACCTCCATAACTAACATATGTGCAACAGGACCACTCTATGTGACCTTTAATAATGTCAACCTGTATTTTTATTTTATTCAAAAGCCCTACTAGGGACAACACTATGGTGCATGCATCAGATGACTGTTCAAACTTGTCTATGTTTTGTGACAGTGAGGTGACATCTCAATGTCGCTCTCAAACGCTTGTGCCACCACTAAAAGTACAACTATGCAAAATTGTGACCCTAATTTAACAGCTTGGGAGTCATTGTGATGGTTAAATGACTTGTTGTGTGGCGATTGGTTGCTGTCTCCTCTCCCACTAGGCAGGGATAGCGTTATTTTAGACCACCATGTCAGAGCCAGCGAGTTAGAAAGTATCCAAGTATAGAAACACGTTGTCGGGATGACTGTGCCAAGGGGCCAAACAGGATAACAGTAAAACAGATGCCAATCGGCATGGACACATCGGCTCCATGGGTTGTGTTCAACAGCGCCATTGAAAACAACGCGTGATGAATTTTTACAAGAGTGGAGATAAAGCAGTAGACAGTGGACGGATGGTCGTTGACGGTGGTGTTGTGAAAATATGTGCTCCAAAACTGAAGGGGGAGCTCCACAAAGAAAAAGTATACTGGAATACTTTCAAAATAAAAGTGTTAGGTTAGGTTTATGATGGAATGTCGTGATGTCATTTTAAGCCCAAATTGCCCACCAATAACGAACAGTTGTTTTTCCTCACACACGTGCGATTTTTTTCACTAGACCAGATTAGTAGCTTGTGTATCACCCAGATCATTTGTGATTGAAAACCCCTGGTCTGTGCAATTGCTCACTTTTTCTTTCGATTGTATTCTTACTGCTAAGTGACTAGGGTTTTCCAGCAGTTTAGTCCAGTTATGTGACTTTTTGTGGGCACTTCTTGAGGAGGTACTATAGTAATGGAAAACCATACCAAACTGTGTAGAGTCGAGCCGCGCCAAGCCAAGGCGAGGTGAGGCGTGCAGGACTGTGTCATGGAAAAGTGCCATTTATTTATTATTTACCAGCAGACTTATATGACTAGTGTTTGTCATAATTACAGTTTTACAGTCGCTGACTCTCCTGCAGTGTGGATGACTTAACAGGATCAGTCATACACGAGCACTGAGAATGAAGGTTTTGACATACGGCTTATGCAATGTAATACTGTTGGAGTGAAGGCATTAAGCCCAATTTATACTTCTGCGTAAAGTGCTCTGCGTCGACGCAGAGCCTGTCGAAGAGCCTCTACGTCGTCTCCGACTGCACGAAATATTTTTATATAAGTCTCCGTCACTCCGTCAAGGGACAACGGAGACGGCAAGAGCTGCGATTGGTCCTCAGGACATGCCGAGCGAAGCTGCTCTGTGCCGGCTCACAGTGAGCACCGAGCGTCCACAGACGCGGAGCTGATCCCCGCCGATAACGCCGCTGCCGAACTATAAATACGTCATATCTTAACACACACAGCACATGTTTAGACTCTAAATGGCCAATTTCTCGCCTCAAATGATCTTAAAACTGCGTTCCGTCACACAGAAAAGTGAGAAACGGCCACTGTTTCAACAACAACAGTCTTTCTCTCTCTTTCTTTCTCGGACGCCATTGCTCACTGTAGCCTGAAGCAGAACAACTTTGCGCAGCGACCCCTACTGATCGGGCGGGAAATTGCAGAGCGTGTCCGTCAGACGGATAACGCATTACGCAGTCGGAGAAGTATAATGTGGCCTTTATTTGAAAGGACTCATTTTTACACCTGAGTCATTATCCGAGACAGCTGTTTGCAATAATAGTGAGCAGGTTAAGCCTTTCTGTACTGCTGTCAGGAACATGTTATTTAATGCAGACTGTGACTAATGACAGCAGAGACTTCTCCTATCATATCTGCACAATGATAAAACGTTCTCATTATGCCTGAGTGTCTCATAGCGTGCTGTCGTGTGTAGCTCTGTCTGTGTGGATTTGGGTAGCACTTTAGGCCATTCGTGCCAAAACTGATTAGTGATTATTAACTGATTACATTGAGAATGATGTGGAAATTGATAACTTAAGACAAGTGTTTATTCGTCTAAGGACATTACAGCAGTGTTACAGCAGTTTGACAGCAACAAAAAGGTTAACATGGTAAACATTAGAAACACCTCGGTCCTGTCGCACAAAGGAAGAATTAAGAAATCCAGGATATCTGAGAAAGCGGGGCTTAACCTATGCTACCAAATTTGTAATGGCTTAGTCCAGGGGTTCTCAAAGTTTTGATACCTGAGGGCCAATTTAGGAACCCAACATTGGACTGAGGGCCGCCAAAGGAAATGGTGCATGTTTACTGAGAGCAATGGTTGAGTAATAAATGTATGTATTTGTATCTGACCCTGTTGTATCATGTGTTGCCTTTAGGAGTGTGACACTGTGTCATGTCCTTTCAGAAAGAAGCCATCCATCCATCTCAGTAGCTGCTGCCGCGGCGGCTACTGACGGACATCTTGCCGGGATTGGTCTATTTTGCACTTTGAGTGCCTTATTCTGGACGTCTACTGGTGAATTCACAGGGAAAAGGGTGCTGAATGTCACGGAAATACTTTACATCTCGTAATTGAAAGTCATGGTGCTAAGTCTATAAAGTGGTGATGCCAAGTCCATGTTTTATTGACAGTTGCACAGAGGTTCAGTGGAGGGGGAACACCTCCATATGATTTTAGGCCAAAAGCCAATGACTTTGTTTTGTGGTGACAGGTTCTGATGACGCTGGTCCTTCTGCAGCGTAACGTACCATCACACACATCTATACTGGTAATAGTGAACATAAATAATGGCTTAAGTTGCACCGTGTGTGTGTTTAGTGGTAAAATGTATGAAACGCCTTTACATTACACGTGTAAACCTCCTTGCAAGCACTTTAAGGTACAGGACAAAGTGGCCTTCCCAACATCGCTTCCATAAGCGATAGAATTGTCACGTTCATGACAGGGTGAAGGGATTTTCTTATCTTTTTTTGTAACAATGTGAATGACATCTCTCTTTAAAGCAAGATTCCACAAAATGTAAAGATGCTTTTATACATATATATAATGTTCAGAAGTTGGACAGAATGTGAGTGAGATGTGTGGGAACTATAGGCTGTCCCAGATCTGGAAAAAATAATGTGTAAAATCAAAAAAAAAAAAGATTCTTTATACTTGTGAGTGTGTTTTTAATGCTGACGATGGACTGTCATCACTGCTGTAATCATTTATGACCGACATACTGTATGATAAGAGGAAATTGAGGGAACTTTATTAAAAGAATTTCTATGAAATGGAACAGAGTGTTTCCTTTTTTAATCATTAATTTATTTTTCAAAAGATTTTATTCTATGTGTAGCCACAGATAGCAAGTGGACATGGAGAGGACAAAATCATCCACAAATAGAGAGAACAAAACCACCAGCCACTTAATATGGCACAGCTGTTTAACTATACGAGTTGAACTTATTACCTGGTCGTCACTCATTGTGTTAAGGCATGTCGACATGGTCAGGGTGAAGTGCTGAAATTCAAACATCAGCATCAGAATGAGGAAAAATCTGTTTTCCATTTTCAAAATGTGCCCTACTGTGATGTCATTTGACTCACAGTAGGGCACATTTGGATAAGGGAAAACTGATTTTTTTACAAGTCAGGGAAAAACTGAGGGAGGGAAGCACATTTTCTAAAAAATACTACTGCTATTCTAGCAATACAAAGCCACATTCAAATCTGTGAAGTATCCCTTTAAGCATCCAATTGGGAAGGGAAGTTTATTTTATGTACTTTGAACATGGCATTGTTGTTGTTGGGGTCACTACTACTACAAGAAACAATAATCAGTCTGATAATAACTGGTTTTATTTATAAAAGCTGACTTTATTTGCATACAAACAAACAATCGTCTCCGTCCTGTTATTCTCATCACTTCAGTGGAAGGTGGGCGGCGGTCAATCATCCTGTCAGACTTGGATTTTTACCTGATTACCCCATGAACACTTACATGCTTTGCAAATATATGCATAATTAATGCATGCAATACATGCAAATAAAGACAGGTACTTTTAATTCTCAAAAATGTAATAAAATGTGAGTCTGAACTTGCAGTTTGGGGGCCCCCTGGTGGCTGCGGGGGCCTGTGCAGTCCCGAAGTTAAGCTGGGTGATGCTGATTGTGCTGAGTGAGACTGATCTCTGTTCATTCTCTGGGCTGAGCTGGCACCCAGTGTGTGTGTGTGTGTGTGTGTGTGTGTGTGTGTGTGTGTGTGTGTGTGTGTGTGTTCTTGTACTTGCGGCATACTGAGGACCAATGAGGGTTTTTAACCAACAAAGTGAGGTCATTTTTACAAAGTGAGGACATTTTGGTCGGTCCTCACTTTGTTTTCATTGCAATCACTTCCTTAGGTTGCTATAACATGCTATACTCAATTTGTAAAAAAAAAAAAATTATTATTATTTTGGACGACAGTATAGTATGACGTTTGTTGTCAAATTTTGGGTCAATTTTTTTTTGTCAAATTTTGGACCAAAAATGTTTTGTCAAAGATTTTTTCAAATTTTGGACGACATAGTATAGTATGATGGTTTTGTCAAATTTTGGGTCAAATTTTTTTTTTCAAATTTTGAACGACAGTATAGTATGATGGTTTTGTCAAATTTTGGACAAAAAAATGTTGGTCAAATTTTGGACAAACAATTTCTGGTCAAATTTTGGACAAACAATTTTTGGTCAAATTTTGGACAAAACATTTTTGGTCAAATTTTGGACAAAAAAATTTTGGTCAAATTTTGGACAAAAAAATTTTGGTCAAATTTTGGACAAAAAAATTTTGGTCAAATTTTGGACAAAAAAATTTTGGTCAAATTTTGGACAAAAAAATTTTGGTCAAATTTTGGACAAAACATTTTTGGTCAAATTTTTTTTTAATTTTGGCCGACAGTATAGTATGACGTTTTTGTCAAATTTTGGACAAAAAAATTTTGGTCAAATTTTGGACAAAAAAATTTTGGTCAAATTTTGGACAAAACATTTTTGGTCAAATTTTTTTTTACATTTTGTCCGACAGTATAGTATGACGTTTTTGTCAAATTTTGGACGAAAAATTGTGGACCAAAATTTTTGGGTCAAAATTTTTGGGTCAAATGTTTTTTAAAAATTCGGTCGACATAGTATAGTATGAAGTTTTTGTCAAATTTTGGACCGAAAATTTTTTTTTTCCAGCCCTTTCTGCTCTGGGTCTCCACCTGCAGACATTTTATGGTACTGCAACCAGTAGTTTTTTGTAGATGTCGTTCATGAAGTAGATATTTGTAATTGTGTTGATTTATAAAGTGGAAATGCTGGTCCTCAGTATGCAGCAAGTACAAGAATGTGTGTGTGTGTGTTTGTGTGTGTGTGTGTGTGTGTGTGTGTGTGTGTGTGTGTGTGTGTGTGTGTGTGTGTGTGTGTGTGCCCACTATGGCATCATGGCAGCACGGGCAGAGCTGGGCAGTGTGTGCCAGGGACAGAGGGGGCAAGCCTATTGAGATGCAGTGTGACGGACACAATGGGTGAGACAGACTTGCTGCATCAACATGCTTTTTGCTGCTGTGGCCAGAAATAAACCATAAATACCCCCTGACTGTCCCTCACTGACCTGCTCACCAGGCCTGCACAACCATACACCCTCAACCTGAGACAGACACAAAAGAAAGTGGAAAGAAGGAGAGCGGGGCTTGTACGAGGTGCAGTGAAGTATAAGCCGACCAGGTAAAAGAAAACCAAGAAAAGTTTGTGCTCTCCCTTTTCCCTTTTCCCTTTTCCCTCTTCTATCTGCAAATGCATGTTCGTACCATTTATATTGAGTCTGCACGATGAATGTCTCATTCTTACATAGGCTGTAAGCTACATAGGACGCACGTGAGTAAGATAAATATGCAAAGAACATTTTATTTATCGAAAAAAAGAATGTCGCAGGAAATGTCCAATGCATTCTTTGCATTGCAATCGTTGCATTTTCAGATTTTAATCAATGAAAAATGATAATAAATCACTTCGAGTGTTTTTGAAAGACTTGGAGGAAGAGTTTGATTCCCGGGCTCAGTGCAGTCTACGTGCCAATGTGTCCTTGGGCAAGGCACTTACCCACACGTTGCTCCTAGCAGCATGTGGATGGGTATGAAAGATGTGTGATAGGAACTGCGCTGCACATAGATACGCTGCATGAATGTGTGAGTGAATGGGTGAATAGCAAAACTGTACTATAAAGCAGCTTTGAGTGGTCATTATAGCTATATAGATATTTTGCCTTACACTTTATTTTGATTTTGTTTAACATGTGCTTATTATATGTGATTTCGTATTGTTTTCTATATATTTTCTGTTTAGGCTATATTATATTGTATTATGTATGCTCTGTGTTTGTGTCTAAACCTGCCTGTCTTTGTCAGGACACTCTTGCAAAAGATATTTTTATCTAAATGTTTTATTCATTGTAAAAAAAAATGGTAAAAAACAAAAGGTTAAATATGAAAAAAAAAAAAGGTTTAACTATATGATGGTTGTGTTTATAGAGGGAAAATGACAGACCAGCAGGGAACACCAGATCAACTGCCTGCAGGGAAAGATCAGGGAGGTGCTGGAGCCACATATAAGGTACCTTTATTTAAATAAATAAATAAATCTGTTTACATACCCAATAAATGTTTTTAAATAAATGTAATTATTACCCAAATGAGACTTTGGACACATTGACTGTCTGTGTGAGTGTGAGAGTGGATGGTAATCCTCGTGTAGAGGATAAAGCGGTAGAAGATGGATGGATGATGGATAAGACTTTGCTCAAAACTCCATCAACTTCCCACTTTCTCTGTTGCAGTTGGTGGTTTTTGAGTTTGAGAACTTCCGTGGACAGAAGGTAGAGTTGTCCGGTGAATGTGAAGACGTGTGGGAGAAGACGCAGCGAGTTGGCTCAATAATTGTGGAGTCGGGACCGTGAGTGTTTCACCAGTGTTTCACCGTGCATCAGCATCCTTTGTTTAATTGGACTGATTTGATATTGAAAATGCAGATTCTTGCAGCAATTTTTCTATTATTTAACTGTTAAATTGAATTCAATGTTAAACCATTGCAGAACATATATGAGGGTGGGCTGAAAGGTTCAAAGGCTGACCATTATGCAGTGGTAGACTTTGACTGAAAGTGGTTTATTTTCCAACATAGTCTCCCGTGCTATTGTCTACATACTTCTTTTATTGGTGTTGCAGCACTTGGATGCCCTAGGTATAGAAGCTCTCATCCTAATGGTCAAAAAAGTAGTCCTCAACAGCAGATATTTCTACTTCAACATGGACTGCTTTTTTGACCCAACAATCATCCTGCCTTAGGAAACGTTCAAGAAAACCAGTTGGATGGGCTTCAAAACGCTGTCAGGTTCTCCTGCGACATGGCCAACATGGTCTGCTTTGGATCACGAGTCAAAAGCTGTACCACGCAGAAACAGAAGCAGAAAAGCAGAAACCTTCGACATGCCAAGCTCACTGTGCAGAATATTCTCGACTCCTTCATGGGCGACGCTTACAGCATTGGCGATCTGATTTAAGGCCACATTATACTTCTCCGACTGCGTAATGCGTTATCCGTCTGCGTCACCACGTAGACCACTCGAGCCTTTATACTTCTGCGTCGTGGTGACGGATAGGCGCTGCAATTTCCCGCCCGATCAGTAGGGGTCGCTGCGCAAGGTTGTTGTGCTTTTGGCTACAGTGAGCAATGGCGTCCGAGGGAGAAAGACTGTTGTTGTTGAAACAGTGGCCGTTTCTCACTTTTCTGTGTCCCGGAACTCAGTTTTAAGATAATTTGAGGCGAGAAATTGGCCATTTAGAGTATAAACATGTGCTGTGTGTGTTAAGATATGACGTATTTATAGTTTGGCAGCGACGAAGTCGGGGGTGTTTAGCTCCGCCTTCTGTGGACGCTCGGTGCTCACTGTGAGCCGGCACAGAGCAGCTTCGCTCGGCCTGTCCTGAGGACCAATCGCAGCTCTTGCCGTCTCCGTTGTCCCTTGACGGAGTGACGGACACTTAAAAAATATTCCGTGCAGCCGGAGACGACGCAGAGACTCTACGACAGGTTCTGCGTCGACGCAGAGGACTCTGCGTAGCCTACGCAGAGCACTTTAAGCAGGAGTATAAATTGGGCTTAACAGTCAAACGTTCAGTCATCCACCACCATGTGGTGAACACCATGTTTCCTTGGGTGGTTGCTGTGGCAGGATTTTCCTTCTCAATTGCTCCAGTTGATAAAGCCGGAGCATCATCCCCTAATGTAGCAACCATATCAGCATGAATGTCCTTTGAGGCTGACCTTTTTTCTGCAGATGTTTGGTGACACTGAGGTGCCAGATTTTGCAATCAAATGTGGGTTTATCTGGAAGCAAACAATACAGTTAGTATCAAGAAAGGTTGAATCCAATGCCAAGTTTCATTGCTCTGGCATTACTCCTTAAGCCCAATTTATACTCCTGCGTAAAGTGCTCTGCGTAGGCTACGCAGAGTCCTCTGCGTCGGCGCAGAACCTGTCGAAGAGCCTCTGCGTCGTCTCCGGCTGCACAGAATATTTTTTAAGTGTCCGTCACTCCGTCAAGGGACAAAGGAGACGGCAAGAGCTGCGATTGGTCCTCAGGACAGGCCGAGCTAAGCTGCTCTGTGCCGGCTCTCAGTGCGCATCGAGCGTCCACAGAGGGCGGAGCTGAACCCCGCTGACTTTGTCGCTGCCGAACTATAAATACGTCACATCTTAACACACACAGCACATGTTTAGACTCTAAATGGCCAATTTCTCGCCTCAAATTATCTTAAAACTGCGTTCCGGGACACAGAAAAGTGACAAACGTCCGCTGTTTCAACAACAACAGTCTTTCTCTCTCGGACGCCATTGCTCACTGTAGCCAAAAGCACAACAACCTTGCGCAGCGACCCCTACTGATCGGGCGGGAAATTGCAGCGCCTATCCGTCACCACGACGCAGAAGTATAAAGGCTCGAGTGGTCTACGTGGTGACGCAGACGGATAACGCATTACGCAGTCGGAGAAGTATAATGTGGCCTTTAGTCAGCATATGAATTTTTCATTCCACCCTCAATAATGTTCAGCATCGGCATTCACGATAGAAAAACTGAGATTGTCAACCTTCCTCTGAATTAGTGGCATGCCTTTACCCATGATGCATTTCTGCCATGTCCTTAGGTGGGTGGCGTGTGAGTGTCCAGGTTTTGCAGGACAGCAGTTTGTGCTGGAGAAAGGAGAGTATCCTCGCTGGAGCACTTGGACCAGCTGCCCGAGTACCTACGGCCTCAGCTCGTTCAGGCCCCTGAAAGTGGTCAGTGAGTGTTGAACGGTAGCAGACGTGACGTGTGCAACGTGCTACAACCTGTCGAATTCTTCTGCAGGAGAGTCCCGATCACAAGCTGCACTTGTTTGAGAACGCAGGCTTTGAGGGCAGGAAGATGGAGATCACTGACGACGATGTCCCCAGCGTGTGGGCTCACGGTTTCCAGGACCGCGTGGCCAGTGTTAAGGCTATCAGTGGAACGTAAGCTCAAACATCCCCCAGACAATTTGATGGATTCGGTAACACTTAACAATAAGTCTAGATTCGTTAGCGTATGTAATAAGCATTTACTAACTAACTGAAAATTCAATCATGTTAT